>NW_010199845.1:59520-104520 GCF_000695765.1 Mesitornis unicolor
GGAATATAAAATGTCCACAAACAAACAAGACTGTGGTGTTTTGCCAGCATGAGTGTGAATAAATGTAACCCTAGAACTCTTAAACTATCCCAAGTTCAACTCCTGGGATCTGAATCCTACTCAAAACCCCAGCTGAAAATATATGATACTCCACTCTCCCACTTGGTAATGCTGTAACTGTAACTACTGCCTCCCCAACAAGCACTGCAGCAAACTTCTTGCTGAGACTGAAAACTCTTTCAAACAAGGCCTGGGGGCTCATGAGCTTTCTACTCAGTGCCCTGTAGGCTCACTCTGCGAAAAGATATCTCACCTAAAAGAGGCCAAATATCACACAACGGAGCTGGTGGGAAATTCAAACTGTTCTAAGCAAAGAAGTCAATAGAGCTGCTGTAGTGAAAGGTAATGTTCAGAGTGAGATCACCGTGTTATGATCTCATGCTGAACATCAGGACTGGTTCTTTTCTTGATGATTATGAAACTAGCCTGAGGCCAGTCTGGTGAGAGTCTAAAAAAGATAGAGAAGGATGTTTGGAGAGCCTGGACTATCAGGGCCCTTATTCCCCAAAAAGTGTAACAGAGGCTGAAAGAAGATGAGAGAAATGAGACCTGTATTGTTATTTTCAGCTCTCTCCCCATCCATCCCAAAAATATAAGATCTAGCCATAGACACAGAATGCACATACTGAGTTGGTGAATAGCACAGGCTACAAACAGACAAGAAATTACTGAGGGGGAGCAAAATGCCTTGCAGGAATAATGAAATTCAACAACCAAAAAAAAAGAAAACCCAGTCATTGAGACTGTGGAATGATCTGTGGAAGTGCCTTTGCTTAGCACTTTTAAAACTAAACTCCAAAAAAACATTTGAAGAAATACTGCTGAGAAACATCTTGCATTCCTGGGGTTACACTAACGTAGTGTTGCCTGAAGCATGTCTCATATTTCCACATTTTCTTATTAATGATTAAAACCTGAAAAATATATTGAAATTAAAGCTGTTTTCTAAAGGACACCTACGCAAATTTGGCTTCCTTCAGGTTTAAGTTTTTGTTTCAACTTTTTAAATGACATTTCATTTATCTGTCAGTGGAAAAATGATTGCAAAATTAACTTACAAAGTCAGACTAGAAATGAGCTTGAGACCCAAAATGCAGAATTAAGCTTATGAGAAATATTTTATTACTGTTCCTTCAGGCATGTAGAGTTTGAGTAGATGCTGAAGGTCAGTCAGGCTTGGGCTCTGTCAGATCAACAAAGGAGGAGAGTTTGTATTGCGAATGTTACGTTAAAAACACCTCCCTTTCAGATATTCAGTGACGGAAACTGTGTCATGACACATACGCTGCTCTTCATTCACAGCATGTGAAGTTCACAAGTATCTGGGGAAGGTATAGGTCTGAAATCAACCCTTACCCAGCTTAGTGCTCCCCAATATTTCTGGCAGCTGCTCCAACATTAGCTCCATGAAAAGTCAATCCAAAACACCAAAAAGCTGTTTGAGCATTCAAAATCCATGTAGATTTTTAAGGACATGGATCCAATGCAAATTTAATGCAAAATGAGGTTGCTTATGGATTTACACAGAAATACAAATGCTGAAACAGGTGAAAAACATACCTTTTCACCTGTTTTTCACTTACAGACATTTATGGCAATTTGACTCCAGGATTCAGAACAAAGCTTGGGCTCTCATAGAGGCAGAATGACCCCAAGAAAATATTGACAGAGTGCCTGCTGACTCAAACTGCTGAATTTCACACACAGCTTTCCTCAAAAGCATCAGGAAGAAAGAAATTGTATTTTGAATTTAAAATGAAATTTTGCTCTTGAACACTACTTTATAATAATGTAACTGTGGGGTTCTGCATTTGTCTCAATGACTTCCAGATCAAATGATCTCAGTTTGCACAGCAGAAAAATGCTTGCTTTTTAAAATTTTTTTTCCCTTTTTTTCTCTCCTCATTGCCAGAATTACAAATTTAGCCTCAGATCTGAGATCCAAGTTGGATTTTTTCTGGCTGATTTTTTGGCAGTCGCAAGGATTATACAATGACAGTAATGTTGCAATTACAATAGTAAATCTATGCAATTACAATAATAAACAGATGATGAAGTGGCCAGAATAAAGTCCAGTTTTCTTGCCTATAGCTAGGCTGGCTTTATGAAGAAAAATAGCACAAACTTCTATTATGGATTGAAGTCAATGGCATTTTTTGTCAGCAGAGAATCAAATGCAGTTCAGCCACATGAGGACATAAATCAGTTCAGTAAGTCAGTCACTTTTCAGAACACTGCTGCTTAGTTTTGATAGCATTCTTCTCTTTTTGGTATATTTTTTCTTTTTGGCTCAGCATACTCTAGTGATTCAGGCCTGTTTGTAAGAATTTTAAAGTGAAGCGACAGGGCAAAGATCTCTCTCGCTCTGAATTATCCTTCCCAGGAATGGGTTTGGGTATTCATTTTAAAGATCCCATTGGCATGAAATGCTGTTTGCAGGATTTGGATATACAGTTCAGAAGCTACCTGCATAAGAATAGAGAGTGGGACCTTTCTGTGGCTGCATGTGGAAATCCTCCGAGCTGCAAAATCAGCGAGTGCTGACCTTTGCTCTCTGAACAGGGACTCATATGGCACGGAGCTGCGTTTTCCTACTGTTCTTCAGAACTGTAAAGTTAGTACACCCTGAATTCAGTGCATGCAGCACTTTACATTACTATTGTGTATCTTAAAATAAACAACATTGCAAGCTGTTTATTTTGGTGTTACTATGTATGCATTTTTTAAACAGTGGTTACTTAAACAAATGTCTCTGTTCCCACAGCACTTAAAAGCTGCTGTTTGCTCATTGTGGTTTTTGGGTTTTGTCACTTTTGTTTTGATTATTTCTGAAAATCACACTTGAGAATACAGAAGACAGGAGTAAGTTGTACTTGATCCAAACAAATGCTTCATGTCACAGCTTTTTCTTTATGCCAGCTTTTCCCATGTTCCTAGCAGAAATAATAATTTTGGTTTATATCAAACTTACGTATCACCAGAATTCCAGATTGGATCAAACTGTCCTCAAATGCGTTTCTGCAGGACAGTCAGGCCAGGCATCTGTTATCTGAATTTGACCTTGAGATAGCAAATTTTTTTCAATAACATTAGTACTGATTCTTTATTTATTGCTCAGCAAAACAAAGTGTAGGGAGTGAACATTTGGAGAATTGAGGGTTTCCAAATCTCCTTTCCCCTTCTCTCATCAGTCTTCATTCATCCACCCTAGAATCCTCAAGTGCCACGCAAACTTCTGCGGTTGGAAATGCTGATAAGAGATTGATGGAAAAGCCGTTATCAAATGCATCAGCTTTTCCGAGCCATATTGCCGTAGCTTTGTGGCCCTCTGCCTACCCAGGGAACTCAGAGGACACTTGCTGGTCTGTCGCAGTTCTGCTAGAGGGCTGTGTGCCCTGCACTGTTTTTTCATCTTTAGAGGTGAGCTTTCAGTGATGGCTCTGCTTCTTGGTATGCCATGTGCACTATTCACAGATCTTGGTGTATTTGACTAAATTTCAGTAAAAGGATTAGGATCAAACCTGTTATTTCTTCCTCTACTCAGTCTCCCTCCCTTAATAAAAAGTGACTGTGTGATTGTGATAGTTATCCTATAGATGCTCTGTTCCACTTTGCCGGGTTTTCCTAGGTTGTCTTCATATAGTCCTTTCTGCTGGGAAAGAAAAGTACTTACCTGAGTCTATGCAGTTGTGTATCAAGGGGCTAAGAAGTCAGAAGCTTTCTCTGCGCCATCATAAGGAACACTGGGGATAGCATAGCAAGGCCACCATCATGTATTTCTTAGCAGAGGCAACTGTGATAGATTGGGTGTGGGGGATGTTGTTAAAAATGGGGTGTGATTTTAACACCTTCTGCCACTGATTGCTGAGTGAAAGAGAGTGGCTGGGCAGTCATGAAAGTGCTGGGGTGATTTCTATGTGGAAAATGTTTAACCAGAGTTCTCCAGCAAACCTGGGAGCAGGCACTAAATGGTTGTAGGGACTGAACTAGTCTCTGGCCAGCCCTGGGATCAGGAAGCCCCAGGCAGAAGCATTTGGTTTCCTCATATTTGAAAACAGCTGAGAACTGAACCCGAATTATTCATTTGTAGAACTTGTAAAGGCTGGCTGTCTTTCTGCAACCAAAAGTAAGCTCTTCACTCAACTGCTAATTGCTTCATGATTTTAATCAAGCAAGATTTTTAGATAAGGAAAATTACTGTTTGAGAAAAATTGTGAGTGCAGTTCTTCTCCAACTTGTGTTGACTATAAACCAGTTTGTCCTCCTTAATTATGGTCTTCAAACAGGCTGAAGGGAGTGTTACGATCTTTGGCACAAATACAGCATATTTCAGTGGTTTGTTGAGCAAGTTGTGTGTTTTTGAGAAAGAAAAATAAGTTGCTTGTATTTTTTAATGTAGCTAAGATTTATTATTTTTTATTTATAGCTTGGCAGGTGCTGATTTTTAGCATTGTGCTTACACTCCTTTGTCTCTGGACTTCAACACACTGGATAACCCCAACTCTCTCAGTAGAGCTATGTGAAAATTAAGGATGAGAGGAGCATTAGTTAAAGACAACTAGCCAACAGCTGAGCACTTGGACGATGTCATTGTAACTCTGAGAGAGGATGGTACAATATACCAGTGTTTCTCAGCCTCCCTATTTACTCCTGGCCTTTTCATCTAATTTGCAGTGCTATTCCACTTCTTTTGGTTCGTTGGTTGGTTTGGTTAGGTTTGGTTTGGTTTTGTTGGTTTCTTTTTTGGTTTTTTTGTTGGTTTTTTTTTAACTGCTGATTATTTTTCTCTTAATCAACTCCACTGTAAGTCTTCCAGGTCTTACTCTTCTGTTGCTTCTTCCACTGAGATATGGATTAAATCTGCTGCAATTCTAATATATAAATTTAAAATAGTTTTGTATACTTTTTTCAGTGTAAATACTATGCAAACACCCTAATTTGTGGCTGAGATTTACATCTGTAGGTGAACGTTTGCCCTCTTCTATCTGAGAGATGAATGATGAGATGAGAGATGGCAGAATAATTAGCAATTTCTAAATGCTGTTAACAGAAATGAAAACCACTTAGCAGCAGAAAAGTTTTGTGAGAAGGAGCAGGTAAAATGAAATATTTTAAAATCATTTTAACAAATGGTTTTGTATTGGTTTTGACTAAATAAAATCTGCTCGTTTGGCCAGAACAATGGTCCACTGAGCCAGGTAAGGGTCAGCAGTAGGTGATGACAGGACCAAGAATTGATGCAAGCATGGGATGATCCCAGAAGGCCCAGTATGTCCTCCAAGATTCTGGCAGGCAGAAGTTTAAAGACTTTCTGAGTTGTAAGTTTATACTCAGACCGTAACATTTAAGAGCCATTGATGCATCTAGACTTTCTTTTGGGGCCTGCTATGGACCAAGTCATATATTCATGAACTACAGTTGGAACAACTTAATTTTGAATTATTTTAATCTTTGGGGGCATTTGTTAGAATATTTTCTTATATGGAAAGTGACATTTGAATAAGCTTTACATTTCTTAATATGTGGACCTAAGTTTCTAAACTGTAATTAAAAAAAAAATTAAAAGAGTAAGGATATCAGTTTACGCTTGGTTTAAAATGAAACCTACTTTCTTTCATGTAGCAACAGGAAAAGCTGAGCAGCAGTTTTCTTAGAAATTTTCATGAAGTGTTGGGAAAGTCTTTTCTTCTTCATTCTGATTATAGCTCTAGCACCAGTCCAGGTCCTTTCAGCATCCCAGTCTCCATCACTCTGGTCCTGCTCTTCACTTGATTTGCTCTAGAAAATAAAACACTGATCAGCCCTTGCGTTTGATAGTGTGCTTTTAAATAAATATCCTCACAGTGTTCTGGTTGAAAGCAGCCACAGAGTTTTGACATAACCTAATCATGTGCAATGCTGAACCTTTAGTAGCTAGTTCTTGCAGACATTTTTTTTTCTCCCTTCTTCTTCACATGACCCCTTTAGAGCTGCTGGAGGGCGTTGTTGAGAAGTTGCTACCATTGATACAGTTGCTATTAATCACAGTCTGCCATGTTGTGACGCAGGTTCTAATAACATCCCATTGAGCTGCCGTTGTATGCTGGAGGCTTACCAACAGCACTAGGCCTTTGATATTCATCTCACACCAGGATAAAGAAAATGCAGAGTTTAAAAAAAAAACCCTGCAAATAGGCAAAGAACAAAAAAGGGGGAAAACATAGCAAAATCAAAAACAGACACGCTTTCTGTGTGCTGCTTCGTTTACCATGGGAGCAGCAAAGCTATAAATCTCTGCTGTGTTGTTTGAAAATTGAACACGAGGCTGCTAAATTTATCATTCATTCTTTGTTGTTTCTGGGTAGTAGCTGCCTGACTTGGCTGACTTTGGTTTCTGTCCCCTCCTCAATAATAATTTTTGTTGTCGTCGTCGTTTCAATACGTTACACATGCAAATCAAAATTTTACTGGATCAAAGAATATTGGAGAATTTAGTAAAGTGCTTATAAAGGGGAGGAGGAACAAAATTGCTGCGTGTTACACATCATGCTTCCTTGGCAACTGATTCCCTCACATTCATAATTACAGGAACATAATTTTTAAAAAGCAGCATGGACGGGGGGAGGGAGAGGGAGCACTTCCTTTGGTTAAAGGCATTTCCAATTTTTAAAAAATGCGAGACTTTGAAAATCTGAAAAAAAAAAAGTTCATCCATATGCTCTGTAAAAATTAAACCTGGAGCCTGATAGAACTGCACGATCACCTTCTTTTGTTAGCACTTCTTGTCCATGTTGAACTGCAAAGAAAAAAAGGTGGAAAGCAAGCCTGCTACAGATGTGACTAGCTATGAATATTCATGAATGCCATTGCTCCTCCTTTTCTACTGGCATCCAAGCCATTCTGATCTCCCTCTCCCTCTCTTTTTTCCTCTTCTCCTTTCCATTCCCTTTCCTTCCTTAAGACTGAACAAGACTGCAGTTTTATTTCGGTAACAGCCTAGTACGATACAGTTATCAGCGGCCTCAGAAGCCTTTTATTTCCATTAAAAAAAAAACAAAGGAAAAAAGAAAAAAATTGTAATTATCCACAGTTTTATGAATCCACCTCCCCTTAATGTTCATTATTTAAACCAGCAGCAATTACAAGTTCAAAGGGGTTTAGAGGGCCAGCAACCCGCATAATCACTGCCAAATTAAGCGGGACTCATTCGTCACAGAAGAGTACACTCTGAGCAGTGAATCATGCATGCAGTGACAGGCACTGATTTACATAAAGACGAAATCTGTGCCCTCTAGGGCTGAGCGTTACTTTATCTCAGTGGCCCTGTGATATATGCATTTTCTTTTGGTGTTAGAAAGGTTCAGAGACAGATACATGTCTAATACATGATATTTTATTCTCACTAGCATCACTACTACTGCTGCTAATTCATGTATATGTATATTTAACTAACAATAATCCAAACTTCAAGGCACTTGAGTTTTTAATAGCAAAGTTTTAGCCAGGAACCTCTTTTCTAATCTGTTATGATACTTCTGAACCTCTTGAATTCATTTGTTTTTCCCATAACAATTTGCAGGTCAAACATTCATTCTTGAAAAAGATTACTTTGATTCTCCCTCCTCCCCCACATTGAGTCAACATAGTATTTTTTGCGATATTGTAAATACCTGTACATGTACAGTATCAGAGACTCAGACTGGATGTATTAACTTATCCATAGTTTGCTGACTATGACAGAGACACGCTATAGGCTCTGAAAGTGCTGTTAGAAAGGATTTCCTTACCTTTGTCATGCTACTCTGCCTTTTTGAATCTGAACTGTTTAAAGATGCTTTTACATTCTGCTTTAAGATCAAGTTCTACTCAGTTCTTCCTACACCCGCTGAAGTCGCTGTGGTGACTCATGTAGGCAAGGTGAACAGGTCTTGACCCTTCAGGTAACAGGTGGATCAATGCAGGGAGTAGCTAGACTATTAGACAACAACGAAACTGGAAAAGTAGCTTTTGTGTAATCATTAGCTATGTTACCTGCAACTCTTTCCTCTACCACAACAGGACTGTGATATGAACAGTACATACAGTCGCTTGAAATGGTACCTAACTTTCCTCCCTTAGGGGTGACTCATGAAAGTTTATTTAGGGATGCACCAGCTACAAATTGTGAGAGGTCTCCTTAACATATAAAGGCATTTTACCTAAAGGACACAGGTTCCCAGGTATTGCTAAGACACAGCACAGTGATCACAAAACATCTGTCTCTTGCACCTTGACACAGATGCTGTTTCTACACCAGCTCTGGTGTAGATGAGAGGTAGCTTGAGGTGTCAGAAAGCAACAGCAACCCGATCAGCATCTCTTTTTTCTTTGACATGCCACTGCACTGGGGACTGTGGTGAAGACCTAGCACTGCTGGCTCTCCTCCAGTTGAGTAGGTCTGTCTGCTCTCTGGTCCCGTTAGGCCATTTCAGTGATGAGGAAGTGTAACAGCAGTATAACAGAGGCTGGCACAACTGTTATGTATGTGAATGCACAAGCTCGTTTTTTGAACAATGTCACTTGCATATGAAAGAGATTCATATTGCATGTACAAATCACAGAGGAAAATGTCATTTGCATATGTCACTGCACTGGCTGAGCAAATGACTGCGTTCATCCAGGATGTCCTCCATGACACTATGTCCTCTGATAGAGGCTGATGATAAAGAATTTGACTCATTTAGGTAATTGTTGTCTAAACTTAAAACAAAGCCTAGTTGCAGCATTTTTTAATCTGTATTTTCTACTGTATGTTCAGTGAGGACACCGAAGATTTTATGGGTATAATTTAGGTACCGTTTTTAGGTAGTAGTGCATATTCCTAGAAAGGAACTTTTTATGGCTGGTAAATAAAAATTGTACCCTGAGTCTGATATGAATGTAATTCACACCACTGTAAAATCAGATTAAATGCAAAGTTGGTGAAAGGGAGATTATAACATGGACTAACAGTTTTTTATGATAGTCTGTAAATGAAAGAGGAGTGAAAGTCGTATGTGATGACAACAGAGTTGTGTGAATGGACTGGCTTAGGTTTATTCTATTATGCATTATGGAGTTCAAGAATTACTGAAGTGTACACTGAGATCAATGTTTCCAACATTACAAAGCAAATAGCCGCTCTTATTTCTACCTTATTCAGTTGTTTATTTTGTTAAATGTTTGAAAGATGTCATGTAATTCTTTAAAAGTTGGACAATTCTTTAATATTACATTAATTTTTGGAAGAATGTAGAAAGTAATATAATCGTCAATGATAGAGAGATGTGAGAATGAAAAGCTGTTTGCTATATTATACTCTTTTGTGCTTTATTGAACCAGGACATTTTAATATGCAGAAAGTGGCCTCTAGGAGTGCCTGTCTTTGGATATTTCTGGCTTCTATGTATCGTCTTTAAATTCTTGTCTGTTTATCATGGTCTTTTACAGAAAAGTGTTTTGCTGAAATGTTTTAAATTATGTTTCCACAAAAGAGTTGTCAGAAAGGAGTTGCAAAGCCTTTACCCACCTAATTTCTCACTTTGAGCTCACCCATCTTCATCAGCAGTTTAAGTTAAGATGTCAAAATTTGTTGACCTGACTTTTAAGAACTGCTACAACAAGAGTCATCATTTGTCAAAGTGCCAAAGCTTTTTGCACCTCTTTTAAAGTGAAAGAGAGTAAAATAAGCTTGGTTTTGGCTTCTTTTAGAAAATAACACATTGGCATGAGTGAAATTGGGGCACTGGAGCTGTCTCATCCACACCTACCTCATTTTAAACCTAAAAGACTAACATTTGGAACTGGTGGGTTTTAGGAATTGCAAGGTAGTGGAATTGCAGGATACTGGGTCCCAGGGAAGTTTTTAGCAGTGGTCAATGCTCCTGGCCCTGAGGGAAGGGAGAACAATGAAAAGGAAATAGTCATTCGATTTGAGATCTATTTACTAGATTTCATGTAACAGTGGAATAATTGCATTTGTCAAGCATGCATCAATGTCACCTCAAACTGAGAAATCTAGGCTGCACAGATAACGCAGTCTCAGGGAGGTGTGGTGATCTCTGTAACTTTCTACCAAAGTCTTTGGAAAACTTGGGCATCCTTGCTTTCAAGCCCTACAAAGAGCTGCACTGTGATGCAGCTGATATAGTGAGCATATGTAAATACTTAATATGGCAAATATCTTGTTTTCTTTCACTCCCTGTCTTGTGCATCAGCTTTCAGATTTAATTTATTTTGATTTCTCTGTTTTAACTATGGATACAGTTTGTTGGGAAAGGCTCGGGGGATATGGTTGCTTTAATGATCAAATTCTATTTCTCTTTGGTCCAGCCTGTATGAAATCTTGATGCAGTGTAGAACTAAAGTACCCATCAATGTTCCTTTTATTGGACATGCTTCATATATTCTGGTGAAATTATATTCATCCACATAGGTTGTGAGGAAAAGCTTAACATGCCACTGATGTACAGTGAGGGAGAGCTAATTGTCTAGATGCCCCAAGACTACATCAATGAGCAGAGCACACTGTAGTGGTCATATGAATCCATCCTGGATAAAAACTATCAAGCAGGTTTGCAGCCAATAGCCTAAAGTAAAATCTTATTGTTAATAAATATGTGCAGATGAACGAGATCTTTTCTGTCTTTGTCATTTATGAATCTTGGTGCTGTAGATATAGGGATAGACATCTACAAAAGATTACATATTAAATTGGCATATGTTTTGCCATACCTGATAAGCACTTGTTGTGTTTATTAATGCAGAAGTATCCTGTTGTGCAGTTCGGAAGCACTCCCAGAAGAAAGCATGACTGACCCTCTTTTTGTCCCCAGGGAATGGGGCTTCTTTCACCTTCCCTACGCTGCCACCACCTCATGTCACATTAGCCAGATGCCTTTCCCCTCCCTGCAAATGTCAGTTCTGCTAGTGAGCAACTTCTTCCAGTGCCGCCTCCCAGTCCAGCAAAGCATCCATGTCCTCCACCCCTGTGCACCAGCCACAGGAAGATTTAAGGGGAAGGTCTTCAGCTGGCACAAATGACACAGCTCCACTGGCTATGGCTTTTGCCAGTATGTGCTTACCAAGTATTTATAGCATATCTAATGCGTAGACTTTGAAGCACTGACTTTTTATGCTGTCATGTTAGGACTAGGCCCCTACTTCTGCACAGTACAGAAATCATGATCTGTGTTTTCTGAATGCCATGAAAGGCACCTTTAAAGCATTGAGTTCCATTTTTACTGAATTTAACTCTGAAGGAATCAGTGCCTGCAGCGGTTAGATAGCAATATTGTTTTCCTTAGTGGCTATGTTTACATTCACAGATACTCCTGCAAAATTTTTAATGTTCTTTTGCGTTTGTAAAGACGGCATACACACATTGGGCATACACACATCAGGCTGAACCCAGAGCATATATGTGCTCCATTGATTTCTAGCTAAACTTCTTAAGAGTCTATTATCAGTCAGTAAACTTAGAGCAGCTCTGAGAGTCCTCCAGTTTATACTGTTTAGATTGAGGCTGTTGTAGCCTCTGACAGTTCCTGGAATCAGGGAATGACAAAAGTAGCTTACAGTCACCTCATCTTCACCATGTTCATGCCTTGAGAACAATTTTTGGGACCAATTTTTCTGAAATGGAAATCCTTTGATTTCTTCTGACACTGATTGATGCTTAGGTGACATCTCCAGAAACCAACCATGCAGAACAATTCCGGGTGTGTTTTTTGGCTTATTGCCAACATCCAGAAATTGAGCTTTAACTATAAATCCATGTCGTCTAAAAAGAAAGAACATAATATCTTTCTAGATGTTAATTCTTATCGTGCTATTTTGCACTTAAAATTTCTTTCATGTAAATTACCCAAACCATCAGGTGGATTTTCTTTTTTGGAATCAGTATCTGTAATTCCTGCACTAAATAAATGAAAATAGTTTTTGTAATTTTCCAGCAAATGGAAAACTTTGTCTTTTAACAGTTAAAAACTTCAAGAAATATTTAAAATTACATTTGACAGTGTGTTAGCATGAGTGAAAGTCTTTATCTAAAGATCTAACTTGACTTTCTGAAGCATTTAAAATATTACCAGAAAATTGTTTCTGTGGCTTATTATAGAAAAAAGTAGATATGTGAATAAACTTTCTGGTGGAAAAGAATACTACACAAAAGGGTTTAAAGATTATTATTAATTTTTCTCTTCATTTTTATTGTGTTTCTAGAAACAAGGTTCAATATTATTATGCTGAGGCCAGTGATCATTCCTATATTTGAGAACCCATTTCTTTCCTGTTTGCTGAGTGTAAACCAGCTAGATTTTTAACTGTTGAATGAATATCAGAGAGAGAAGGTCCAGCAATAGTATGACTTCACTCTTACAGATGACATCAGCACCCTTTCAGTTGGTCCTCTAGGCTCATGTCCTTACATCCGGTTGCAAACCCCATTTCTGCAACTGAATTTCCTCTAGGTTTGTGACCTCACCTCGTAAATGCCATGACCTGAATTGGGGTCATGACCCTTCGCTTGAGAGCCACTGTCCTACATCCTTGTGCTTGACGTGTTTGGAATATGAATTCAGATTGATCTGCTCTGAAAGCTTTAGAACATAAAGGCGGCTCTTTGTTTACCCAAGTTGTGCAAAATGCCATTTTCAGGCAGGTGGAAATAAAATTGCCAATAAAATAATTAAAGAAATAGAATATTTTTTGTTTCTCTTGAGGAGATTTTTCCTTTTTAGTGTTTTTTTCTATAGACTATTCTGAAACTAATTCACAGCTGTACAAATGATAGTTAGATGTGAATATTTCTTTGTGTATGTAGCTTAAATGACTGCTGTTAGCTGTAAGCTATTAGAAATACTTCCATGTGTACTTTTAGAGAAGCTATATATCTGATAAATCCAGGTTCCCATAAATACAGTGTATTGATAACAGATGTTAGCAGTTTTCTTATGCACCTTGCTTAAATTATGTGAAGGAAAAAATGTTAGGTCATAAAATCATTAAGGTTCATTGTGTAATGAGAGGTACTTTGAGGCTGAGGTCTCCAGGCTAAGGATATGACCAGGTGGGACTGGTCCAAGACCTTCAGAGACAGTATAATGTAAGGTGTTGCCATACTGATGAAACATCTGGGATACATACCAAAAAACCCAGCTGCTCAGTCAACATAACAGCACTTTACATGCATCATTGGTTGAGGGCTTTTTCCTATGCTGAAACATTAACTTTCTTTTTTTTAGCCTACGTTAGACGACTACAAAACGGAGTATCTGTGCAGATACTATGAAAGCGTAAATGAAAAGGACTAAGGTTGGTGTATGAGCTGCAGGAAAACACCAAAACAAAACAAATCAGCAGCACTGACGCTGAATTCAGCGTTGTCAGATCTTTTGCTTTCACCAGAATTGCTTTGGTTTTCATTCCTCAGTGCAGTTTAAAAGTTGTTTAGCAATTCAGGAGTTTCTACTCACTTCCTAATAGGAAAGAATAAAGTCAGACCTATGTAAACTGTGTGTGCAATTGTCGGGGATTTCAGAATTGGTGTGTCTATTGGTTCACAGGCTAAGCTTGACCTGATATATATATAGTAACACATGTGTGAGTCATTAATGGTAATGGGGAGTTTACTGATGTGACCCCTCATGCGTATCTCATACAAATAAAATATGTTGTGTGGACTTTTGACATGCTTTATACACTTAGGACTTGATCCAAGTCCCAGAGAAGCTGATGGAGGGTCATCTTTGAAAGCTGGAGCCAACAAAGATAGTCACAAGCTTTCAATATGGAGAGGGTAGGCTTGGATTTTGGTTTAACAGATAGATATTTTAATTAAATTGCCCTTGAAGATTGTCAGAGATGCCTACAGATTGACATCTCTCTGTTTAAACACCAACAGAGTCGTTCAGAGGAAAGAGGGATCCAAGCCTTTCCACAGGGTGCAGCATCAAAGCTGTCTTGCAAGTTGCTCAGCTGAAATGCTCTTCAGCACTTTTGGCTGAGACAGACAGCAAATGTGTCAGCAGGAGTGTGGGTAGGGTATGCGAAGCAAACATTTGTGTGCAGGGTCCAGGTTTTTAAAAGAGCTCAGTGAAGGTGGTAAGCACTGTTGAAAAGTGATCCCTTGACATCACAATTGGTTCTAAACCCAACCATAGGGGAAGATTTGGTATTTTCACATAGGTCACTTGGTGCAGCCACTAAGTGATAGGTTCACTGATTTGATTCAAATTCAAGTCAGTGTCAGAGCAGAAATAAAGAAGATAAAGACATGTAGGCATGCAATGTAACATGGCTTCAGAAGTCTTTGACAAATTTATATGGCCCCGTTTTCAAATATTTACTTGGGAAGTGAATGGGGAAGCTCTTTTTAATGAATGTCTGGATCAGCACTATATCAACATGTAGTATGTTAGATTTCTACAGAGGCTATTTTTATTGTATATGTTTAACAGACACATTGCTATCTTGAGAGGAGAAATTTTTTTGTGAGAAGTAAAGATAAATGTTCCTCTGGATGAAGGGAGGGATGGAAAGCGGTAGAGTGCTCAGTGTGGTAGGTATTAGAGATGTAAATCTTGAGATAGGAACGTAACACTGGAAGTATTTAGATAACTTGTCTTGAAGTTTCTAAGTCATTAAATGACAAATATCAAGTGAAATATTTATACTTAAGTTGCATACCACATGCAGTGGTGAAGTACCTCAGTCTTTTATTTTTAAGTTTTTGTTAGGCCAGTGGATACTTCAGATACTGGATCCTCAAAGGCACTGGCCAAAATTAGGGGTCTACTGAGACTGAACAGTTAGGGAGTTTGGGCTATGACAGCAGTATAAAGTTTAAAGTACAATCTTTTGTGACATGAATAATCCAAGTGGGGTTCCCTGAAAGCACTGAGAGACAACAGCAAAGTTCCATCATAAACCAGCCATATTGCTTTTGCATATTCAGAAACTAAATACAAGTTCAGATTTGCCTGATGTAGTGTTATGACCTCATATACAAACAATAGCTAGGCTCAAAGGACACTTCATAGGTTGCTAAGTGAAGGACTTTGAAGTTAGAGAATGCCAGATATTTTCTTCATTCTCAGTTCCACTCTCTATGTGTTGCCTTTGTGGTGAATGAATTCTGTATCCTTTCACTGGAGGAGAGAGAAAATTGTATGCATTTATACAATTAAAGACTACATCATAATATATATATACAGTGGGTAATTCCCTGAAGCAAAGAAAAGGCATTTCCCTAGTCCAATGATGTGCCTGCTGCTGATTTTCAAGCCTACCACAAACAGCACATTAAAAAAAGCCACAATGAAATTTTAAATCTTGTTAGCTTACCTAACTGCAGGAACCATCAAAATGTCCTCTTAGAACAGTGCAGGAATCATTTCACTCACCACCCAAATGCAGATACTTCTGTGATAATACCTCTCACTCTCTTAACAAAGCACAAAAAAATACAAAGCAATGTAGCACAGAAAGTAAGGGTAAACATGATGACATGCTGCTGCAGTTGCCGGAGGAAACTTAGGCAGGCAAGGGGAACTTGGTGAAGACACCATGGTTAACATATGTACTCTATAATTTTGCAGACTTTACAAAGTGAATCATAGTAACTGTAACAGAGTACTGTCCCTTACCACATACTCATTCAGATAAAGTGGGAAAAATGTTTTTAAAATTTTGTTTGAAAAAAAAATATTTCAAAATCCTCCACATGATTTCCTTAAGGCCCAATCCCTGTGTCTCTCACTAAATCCATAAGATATGGGAGTGCCTGGTAACTAACAAAATCAGATCACATGTAGTTTCTGATTCTGTGTCTTCACACTGGTTTATGCAGCACTGAATGTAAATATGAATCTTGGTTGAGGCTCTTGAATTAAAATGTTGAAGAATAATGAATGATCAAAGATGAATTCAGGTGCCTGATTTTAGGCACTATTGAGAGGAAATGTCATGCTGACTTTCCCTCACCACATTAAAAAGGAGAAGCTTATTAATAACGTTTTTTCTGGATTGACATGTCATAAATTGAGGAAACTGAGCAGTAGACTACAGTTGCTCTTCCCTTTCTACGTTGTCCTTCTTCCCCCAAAATAAACAGTTTTTCTTTATTTCTCTCTCTTCAGTTTGTTCTGTGGGTCTCTGGAGTATCTGTCCAGCAGCTGTTGGAGGCTCAGACAAAACTTTTTCCCCTACCAGCATTTCTGCAGATTCTCCAGTGGCAAATTAATATTTCTCTTGCACCTCCATCCATCAAAATTATGTCTCTACCTTCTCCAAAGAATCAGTAATTTCAGAATGAGTAAATTCCCTCCTCCTAGTTTCATGCAGTTGATGAGAGTTCTAGCAGCATGGTTTGTTTTTTAAACATAAACAAGTATAAATGAAACATGATTTTGGATATTACTCACCAATGGTGGTGTGTAAACCAAGTGACTGATGGAAACAAATCACATGATAAGAGATCCTATAGGAATTGTGAATTGATGTCTCAGAATAAGAGACCAACAGAAAGTCTCATCGGGCTGTCAGTACAGAGGTCTGCTGACTACACAGCCTTCTTTTCCACAACCACCTGGAAGTCCACAGGCTCCATAACTTCTAAGGGTAGATCATCAAAACAGGTGCATTGCACAGGCAAGGAAGAAAAACCCTGAGCAGAAACTGAAAAATACTGTGGGCAGTCCACCTAAATTCCTTTATCCTCCAACCTCCAGTCTTATCAGAAATACAGTTTTATTAGCTCAAGAAGGGCTCTAATATTAATATAGAACACAAAGTCCTGAACTTCAAAACTCCCCTGCAAAGTCTTGGTTTGGAAATAGCTGGGAAAGCTGAAGATAGTAAATTGAAACTATACAGAAAAGTACACCATATGAACAAATAAAATACTAAAGTAAACGTATGTTATCATTTTTATCATTTCTGTAGTTGTAAGCAGCTCTTCTTATTGCCTTTGTTTTTTTACAGAACTAATATAAATGTAGAAAATCCTGTTTGCAGTTGTATGTCAGAATCCACAGCACCTGTAAAGAGTCCCATTAAAATCCAAATATGGATATGGGAGAGCAAGTCAAAGTCTGTTGGAGGGGAGCAATATGATTTCATTGCCCTCTATCGCCATTCTTTTTTTTGGCTGCCTTGCAGTGAATCAACTGAACTTGGAAGACTTAGAGAAGTTTCTATATAGACTGCTGAGTTCTACAGCTAGCAGACCTGCCAAGTCTTAAACGCTGAGAAAGAGACATTTGTCTGACTTCTCTCACACTGTCCCATGTATTTTCAGAAAACAAGTCATGCACTTGCAGCTTTACTTTTGGGCCTCACAATTTCTGTTCTGCTTCATGTTCTCTTGTGCCAGACAGACCTCAGCAGCCTGATCTGTAATCTGTCAGTCAGCCATAGTCTGGGCCATGGGAAATCATGGAGTGGGAGAGAAGCTGCTGCACTGAGTTGCTCTTTAGAAGTGTAAATCCAGCAATCAAAAGGGCCTTGACAGAGACATATCTGAAACATGGACTCTCTACCATTATGTGAGAGGATATGTGCCTCCCACACAACTCTTCCCCTTTTTCTTGTTCTGCAGCAACCTGACATGTAGGGTCACATGCACTGGGGCCCTGAAAAGCTGAAAGGTCTACAAAGCCGCTATACAGTTGGGAAGAATATGCTTCTTATATAAATATTAGGACCACAGGTATAGGATGCATTTCTGTGCTTTCCAAAAGCACTAAACCTGACCTCAAGTAAGTGTAAATAGATTGCAGGGAACCTTCTGCAGCTAGAAGCATGTCCCAAGATTTACCTTTGAGACTTCATTTAATTTTCCTGTAATCAGAGTAATAGTCTCTTTTGCCATGGTCTAGAGGGGAAATAGTCTTTCTAGGTTAAGTTTCTGGGAGCTCTCATGGATGTTGCTATCCATCACAATCCTCTGTCATCTCCCCAGCACAGACCATAAGCAGTGGACGTAGCACTGAAAATAGTAGAAAGAAATTATCGAGCAGCTACTATGGTCATCTCATTTTTTCTGAGTCTTTATGTCCTTCACTCATGCCCTCTTTTCTGGTGTCTGATGAGTCTTCTGAGCTTCAAATGAATGCCAGCAAAGACAAAATGCACAGAAATTGTCCTGCTGTGAAAAGTTAGCATTAATGGTATAGCTGTGCAAAAAACTTGGAAATAATTTTGCACTTGTCCAACCACAAGTATCAGAAAAAGCTATGAAGAGCAACGCTACCAATATTTTTTTGCTGGTGCAGAATATCGAGTCTAGTCAACACATATACTTTACTGAACTTTCCAAACATTCCTTTAGGCACCACATTGAAGACAACATTGCAAGGGCCCTTTCCCTCTTAGGAAAGCATGACAGACAGTGAAAATACCACAGTACCTAACACATTTTGAGCTACGTTACCTGGAATACATTTTGAGCCGTCTTTCCAAGTCATACTGGAGAGAGTCCAGTGAAGGGACACAAAGATGATTAAGGATGACTGAAGCATCTTGCAGACAAGGAAAGGCTGGGAGAGCTGGGGCTGTTTAGCATGGCGAAGAAAAGGTTCAGGGGAGATGTCATCAATGTATATGAATACCTGAAGAGAGGGTGCAAAAAGAATGGAGCCAGGCTCTTATTGATACCTAGTGACAGGACAGAAGGCAAAGGGCACAAATGGGAATAGAGGAGGTGTCATCTTAACATCAGGAAATGCCTTGTGAAGGTGACTGACTGCTGACACAGGTTGCCCAGGAAGGTTGTGGAGTCTTGATCTTCGGAGATATTCAAAAGACATATAGATATTGTTCTGGGCAACCAGTATTAGGTGACCCAACTTGAGCAGGGCAGTTGGATCAGATGACCTCCACATCCCTTCCATCCTCAACCATTCTATGATTCAGTGAATTATAATGCCCTTTTTGTGTCTTAATTTCATTTTTTATTTTCTCATTCATTATGTTTTACTGTGGACTGGAATGTTGGTGTTTGGGTTTGTTTTTTTTAACTATCTGCTAGAATTTCCTTTCAGAAAGGAAGCCTCAAAGCTCTTTTTAGAGGACACCTAACTGTTGCATGTTCTGCAGGCTTAAAAGAGCTCATCAGATTCTTCAGGAAGGTGCACTGCCTCTCTTTAATGTTAGTATGTTGCTTTCAAGAAACCTAAAGAAGGTCTGCCTCCTGTCACAGCAACATGAGCTAACCTGTAAATGTAGAAGTAATGTATGGCATTTGGAGTCCCTTGTTAGCAACAGTCCAGTATTCAGGGACATTTCAGTGAATGCAGAAGAACTGGAAAAAATGGGAATTTTGGGTAGCAGTTACTCCAAAATCTGTGTGGTTGGTAGCAGCTGGAGAGAAGTATTGGGGAGACAGCTGGAAAGAAAGGTATGAAAGGATGCCAGTTAGATTTCTGAAAGGCCTGTTTACTGCTGAGCCTCTATCTGGCAGCTTTCTGAAAAGAGAGAGGCGCAACTTTGGGCAGGGGAGTTGTGGAGGAAAGCAGCTATTGAAAAATCACCTGGTCCAAAGATGAGGAGGTTGAAGGCTGAGATATCCTAGGTGCGCATATATTGTGTGCAGAGGCATGTGCTATTGGCCATCAAGAGTAATGGAGTGCAAAGAAGAGGAGTATGGTATTTTCTCTACAGCTTGCATCTTAAATTAACCTAAGTTTTAGGGCAAATAATCAAAGACTGATAGAATCAATCAGTGCCAGACAAGCTTTACCTCAGTCAAGTCATAGAGCACACACGAAAATCCACCAGGGTTAAATCCCATCCAGTCCTATTTAAAAGTTCTAGATTTTTCCATCCAGACATTTCATTGCTTTGCTCGCATCGACTTCCAAAGAATTTATCCTGAGGGGCTATTTCTTCTTGCATTGCAGTTACAGGCATTAGTTCATGCACTGCTGGTATGTCAAAACGTATAGCTGATAACTTGGTTACATCATTAGTTATTCCTACCTCAGGTGGAAAAAAAATAGCTGTCTTAAAGTGCTGCTCAATGTGCATGTTCTGCAGATTCTCACCAAGGGACCTGTGGTTACCTCAGCCTGATGACTGCTCTGCATTCTTCCGATGTAGGCACCAAGAGCTGTTGAAAATAATTGAGACGCTTGTCAACAGACTGGGAGACTGGACTTCATCAAAACTGTTTTAGTCTCCCGGACTGATGACCTTTTGATGGAGTTTGTTTTAGTCAGGAATTAAGTGTCCAATCCTGTATAGTGTGAAGCGCCTTCTCCAAGGTGCCAAGTATCCCTATTTTCTCCTGCAGTTGCTGTGGTGCTAAGCATCTCTGCTGAGGCACTGAGCACTTTGCAGAATAGGGCTTCGAACTGCTCTTGAGAGAAGAAACAAGGTTTGCCCTTCTGGTTTTTTAACAATGAATCTAAATTTGATATACAGAATTATTATGAGTAATCCTCTGCTCATCAAGAATGCAAGCTATAAAGGAAACTCATTTAGCAGATCCAAAACACAATAACTTCATTAGCTATGGGTTATAAAGGCAGGTACTTAAATGCAGGGAAAATACACGCATAGAATTTTGCAGAAAAGAAATTTCAAAAGAGTGCAATTCCCTGATTTTCCTCTGCTATTAATATTAATCTTATAATAATGACCATAATGCATAAAGAGAAATATATGGGTTTTGAGTCGTTATATGTTTCCCTTTTTTTTTTATTGCTGTAAACTGAGCCAGCTGATGAACAGCCTCTAGGGAGGAGACAGGATCACCCTTGTTTCCTGTTCAACCTTGTTCCAGCAAAAAACTAATGAAAGAAAAGAAGGTAATGGCCTTGCAGCCCAGGTAAAAGGTTCAAGAGAGTTCACAGGTCAATTGATTTCTAATCTTTATCTATGTTATATTTCAATGAGGAAAAAAATAACAGCAACCAAAACCAACAAAAAACCCCAAAACCAAATAAACAGAAAAACCAGTCTGGTGTCATAATGTGAATATGTTTGGCGTCAACCCCCTGTTTTTATATTGCCTTTGAAAAGTGAGTGTAAAACCTCTCTCAGCAAAGGGACACTATATTTATGTAAAGTGCAGCAGTGAGTGTTCTAAACCAATTGAAAAATTCTTCTGTTTGGCTATGTGAATATGTATGATAATATATCAGTGTATATATACACACAAATATGTAATTCAAGGTGGAAATATTTAATTAACCTGTCTGTAAGCATAAACAGCAGATCTGCACTGAATACCTTATCAATTAATTTACTGAAAATTGCACTGTTGACCATTTCTTTACTGCACTATCTCAGCACAGAGAAGCGAGAGATATTAGTTGCATCACTGTAGAGCAATGAGATTTCTGTAAGTCGTGATCTGCTGGCATGTAATAACTCGATCTGCTTCATGCAGACAAAATATATTAAAAGTATGGACGAGTGAAGTTTGTGCCCCAGGGAGAAGGCAAGATAATGCATTGAAATTGTTCAGAGGTAGTTAGATGCCTAATGGTCTAATATGTGAGCTATGTGAGGTCTGGGGTCTGGTTCTCATAAATTCTGGCTAGACTGATCCTGTAATTTCAAGCAAAGGATAAAAGCGTTAACCAGAGTCATCAGTGTTCAAGGTCCATGGTGCTGGATATTATTCATGTAAAGATCCAAGAAAAACACTTAAAGGAAAGCTCAGAAGCGTATGTGTTTGTATGTGGCTATATACGTATATATAAAAATATGTGCTATAGTCTTTGTGTGTGTGCACACGTGTGCGTGTAGATATATGCACTGAAACATGCACACAGTAAATGTATACATTAGCATATGTACACAGAAATCGTGCTAACAAGTGAACAGACAAAATAAGGGGCTTTTACTGTGTAGTGGGGTTTTTTTTGTTGTTTTGATTGTTTGTTTGTTTTTAAATCTGGTTAGGAAGTTGGAAAGACAAAATTTTAGAACTCATTTCACTACTGCTACTTTGTAATATACATTTTATTTGAACAACATTTTTACACTTGGTAGCTACAATTTTTTTTAAGATTACTTGAGCAAATACATATTAGGAAAGCTTTCTTATGATTACAGCATAACATTGTTAATGCAATGTTGATACACTTGTTTTCTCACTTTAAACAGCAACTCTGAGCATATTAAACCAGTGAGGTCACTCCAGTGGCTGAATCGTTGCCACTAGAATTGTGTATTATGACTCTTGATAAGTGCATGAATGTAGCATGTCACCCTAATTCACTCTTATAATTTTGCATCGTCACTGCACACAATAAACAATTTGCTGTCTCAAAAATGCTATAGCTGTAGAATTGAGGCAAAATGCCAGAAGCAAACAATAAAAACTATCCCTTATATACACAACTTGCATGACACAGCATAGACAATACAAATATGCTGCAGTCCATAGATTTAATTTAACGTTATTGTTTCCTTAATCAGTGTTTAAGTTATATTTGTCCTATGGCTTTCTAGTATTATAAGATATAGTCATTCTGTGACTGTGAGGTGATTACATGGATGTTATCATGGAATTCCCTAAGTCTTTGAATGGAAACGGAAAGAATGCCATATGTGCCTCCCTACCTCCATCCAGAATGAGCTCTTACCAGCCCCATGGGCTCTGGCCACTTTCTTCTCTGGACTCCAAAGAGTCAGACCCTGGGATGGAGAAGATCATATGGTGGAGGGGGATTCTTATCTCTTGATAATATGGTGGTCTTCTCTTTCTTCCAATTACATCCTGATTTAAGAACTCTGAGATTTTGTCTTTCTGAGTATGCATGATCTGCAAATGATTTTAGTAATTGAGATTAATATTTTTTTGCCTTGATACATATATTTTAAATTTAAAGAGAGCACAGGATAGGGAAGCAAATTGACGAACAAAGTTGTTATATTACCTTCACATTTTTTTCTCCATCAGTGATATATCCCTGTTTGCTCCTTTCCTGTTCTGTAATGAAGTATTCCCTTGATCAACTCACATAATGATCTCCATTTTCTTTGATGCCAGAGGTCTATCTGCATAGCGTAAGACCTTCTTAGATGCACAGAAGACTGAGGAGGAGTTGAAAAGGGCTGGAGGATGAGTATTGCATGTTACAGTGCCTCCTCAGAATATAATTAGGTGCCTTTGGAGGGTATGATCTGTTTCTGCAGTGTTGTCACCTGTGTGCCAGATTTACGGAAGGTACTGAGACAGCAGGTCCAGGGTGAAGGGAACTGGATCTGTTCTGGTTCTGTGCAACTCCTTTTTCCTGCAACTCCAAATCTTAGGATTGTGGGAAAGAGACAATTTAAAGAGTCCTGTTAATACAGCTGCTTCTAAGCTGGTGTTTTCCAGGGTTTCCTAAGCAAGATTATGCACCATTTTGGGCTTAAAATGCTACATTTGTAGAAAAAAATGTGGGCTTTCCTGAAGACTTTATTTGGTTCAAAATCTGTACCTCTTTTTTGAAAGAGCGTTGCTTTTAACATTACTAAATGTAGCTTTCTATATTACATTTCCACATGCGTTTTCAATTATTATTTTGAAAATTACAGATTTTTGTCAACCCCTAATTACAGGGCAATAACACCCCCATGTCTACTGCACTGACTGATTTGGGTGATTGTTCTGACAAAAGCAGAGCTCATCTGGCAGGTTTATAAGGCCAAACTATCCAAAACTGCCTCTAATTTTGAGTGCCTCAACTGAAATCTCTGATTTGCACATGCAAGAATAGTAAACACATGCAAACTATGCAGTTATGTGTGTGACTACTTGACTTGTGAAAACAAATCTGTTAGGATTGTACCACCTGAAAATTAGAGGTCAGATTGATGCCTCTTGGATAAACTGTGCCTCGAAATTTTAGTACTGAGTTTTATAGTCCAATTGCAAACTATCTTGAGCTGCTTTTCAGTAATTAAATGAGTTATTAGGTGGAAAATTGGCAGACTAATGAGTAATCTGAGACACTAAAAACTCAACTTGCATTAGAAGGATTATGGAACATTCAGATATTTTCAGAAGACGTTGCAAAAGCTCACACAGTGGATCTAAAATCAAATATGCTTAAGAATATTAATGTATTTTTCCTGTTTGACCTTTTAAAACCTGTTAGTTTCCCAAAATGCAAGATGAAACATAGATGCTAAGTATAAAATAAACCCAGAGCCTCACGCTATTTCCAAGATCAGAGGTATTTTTGTATTGTCTTCTTTCTGTCTGTCTAATTTACTCTGAGGAGAGCAGAGACCGCTCTGCAACATGTAAGAGGTATCAGAATTCCTTTACGTTCCAGCATTTTGCCTTCTCCAGGGAATGGATCAGACAGGCAGTGCACAGGGACAGCATGACCTGCAAATACTCACAAACCAAAACACAGCTGGCAGGTCTAATTTTAGGTTCTTTAGCCTTGATCATGTCCCTTTAATGTATTGAGTGGAAAAATAAAGACGTTTAAAGTACAGGAAACGTCACAGAAGTCCAGTTCCAAATTCCTCTTTAAATAGAGCCTCTGCATTGATGTGTTTTTCCTAGACTCTGGTTTTGTTTAATTTTTGTGTGATTTTTTTAAAATGAATGTGAAATTTGCCAGGTCAATAGCCCTGGAGACAGAAGTCCCCTATTAACAGAACTGTTACTGCAGTGAGAAGTGGCAATTTGCATTTCCTACAAGGACTTGCTGGTGTGCCAGAGTTCTGACCTAAAGGGACCACCTTTACACTTGAGAATGTAGTTTAGTTTCCACAACTCATTCGCAGCCTGATCTTAGACAAGTGGAGAAACAATAGGATTTATTTTTATTTTCTATTGAAACTAACGGGAGGAAGATGGGCCTCAGACCTTGACTTTTCTTAGTATCATTTTGTGTGACTTTTTGTAATTTTTTTCCAAGATGCTAAAAGAACTGGAGATTTCTGTGCAGCTGTGCAATGGAGAGATTACAGGAGTTACCAAACTGCACTCCTAAAAGCAACATTCTCTTACTTCTTCTACAGTGTTCAATATTCAAACCATTCTCTACGTCAGGCAGTTTTTATCCCTCAAGTATCAAAAAGATTATGTTTCTAAGCAAAAAAGGCCTTATATTTCAGTGAAGGTGGCTTCCTGTCTTCAAATTATACACACAGATAATTTTGAGGGAATGTCCAGCCTAAAAACCTAGTTCAGTGCTTTTGTGATAGTTTTTCTTCCTTAGTTTTCTTTTTTTTCATGAAGTTTGAAAGATCTGCTTGCTGGTTTTTCACTTGTTTGTTTTTAAAATCTTAATTTAACAATCAAGCATCTTATTTTCTTGGTTTATGTTTCTTTCATTTTTTTCTGGAATTGCTCAAAATGTAGAGGTATGAAAAGTAGAGCATTCAGAGTGGACAGACTAACTCTAATGTAGTGTTGATCCCATCTTGTAAGCATACCAGCCTTGGGGGGAAATAAAATCTAAACATCCACTTTGCTATCATCTTGCAAAGCTCACTAGGTCTGAAACCTGAGAACATTTTGCTGTGCATTACTGCGTTACTCTGTCCTATGTACAACTCACAAGTTGATCCCTCAGCAAACTCTTCAGTTCTGTCAAACCTTTCATTCCTGGTCTAACATATTCTTTCCTATGGCCAGATGCCACCCAGCCTTCCAAGAAGGAAATCAGAAAGCCTTTCACAGAACCTGTGCTATAGGCTTAACCCAGAAAAACAGGAGAATATGAAATGCTATGTGACTTTACTCATGTGTCCAGCCAGTCCAATTCAATCCACCAAAACCAAAATTTATTGCATGTTTTCCTTGATGTTTTCATATCAGTTAGGCCATTTCAGGTGACGGTAATCTTTGACCATGTGTTGGTTCATACAGGTAGAAGACAGAGGAACTTTGCAGGCTTGTGGAGTAGCTAGATAGAGAAAGCTCCGCTTTCAAACTCTCCAAGTTGTCATGAATGGCAAAAAAGGAATATTGTCATTTTGCAAAATGTATTTGTATTGTTCTTTTGGTCTCCATTTTCTCCTTCCCTCAATAGAAAACCCTGGGTTGTGCATAGTCTTCCTATGGCCAGATTGAAGGAATGGGGCTTCAATTGATGCTTCCTAGTGATCTATGAAATGCAGTGCAATTGAAACAATACCTCTGAGACAAAGAATTGTGTTAGATTTTTAAAGTAACGGTATTCTTCTTCTTGTCAGAAAATTATCCAGTGGTCAAGAAGTATCTTAACTGATTTGACTACTCACATTAATTGGTATTTAGTCTGCCCTGTACAGCCAGGCTCCTATTAGAGACCATGGATTAGCAAACTCTTGTTCAGGGACAGCCCTAGTGAGCAGCTGATGGAAAAGCAGGGAACGTAAACAGAGAAAAGCTGTATTAGTTTGCAAAAGTTATACTGTGTTAGAAAAACAAGCTAAAATTTTCAGACAGCTTAGAAGTATTATGAAGTTATACACAACAGAAAATACTTGATCCAAATAAAAGGTCCTACAAGTATGTAACATATTACTTATTTACATTACATATTTAATGATCTCTATTTTAAAGTAGTTTTCTTAAAATAAAATCTCAAGATATATAGAAACTGCCAGTCTTTAGATTTTCAACATTTAGATTCTGATCTTGAGATACAGTATGTGCCAATAACTGCAGAATAATAGCATAGCCTCAGCCTCAATGTCCTGTTCAGGACCTTTAAAAGACAGCTAAAATCTCAAGAAAAAAACCAGGCAAAATATATCAGAAAAAAAATGAAGCATGGTGCGCATTATTTCACAGTGTTAAATAATTCTGGAGACCTTTTCTTTGAACAGCTTTAGTGCTCCCATCCTTGAGAGGGGAGAATTTGAAATTTGGCATGTGAAAGTTAGGAGTGTGCTTTTGCTTCCCTTATAGGAATGTAACAATTTGGCCACGGTTTAAGTCTTAGTAAAAATCACAGTTCACAGATGCTTATTGAAGACTTCCTAGGTTTTGACAACTAGATCTTCAGAAATTCTGTCTTAAATAGCCATAATCATGAATCCCACACCACCTTGCACTGATGAGACTGTACTTGTGCTGTAGCGGGACTGTGCACACTATTGCAAGGCTGCTTCAAAGTCCCTGAGATGAAAGTCATAACCAGTCATTGAAACAACAAACTATTATCCCATACCCACTATTCCTCCTGATACCCAGGACTGTGGTGGAGAAAGATGCCAGAGCTAAATGTAGAGGGAACCAAAGCTGTCCAAGAGAGAAAGGTATAGTTTGTGTCACCTTGAGTGAGATATCACGAAGCAAAGGAGCAGATGAAGGGGGGCTGGCTGAATAAGAAGGCTGGCACTACACTGGGAATTCAGGACTGTAAAGGAGCAGAGCTGGAGCACTGAGAGAAGGTGACTGAGAATTAATTGGACTAGGAGTGGACTGGAAGGAGGCAGCTGCTGGGACTTGGGCCCTGGGGCTGGAGTGTGATGAAAGAAATCATGAGGGAACAAGAAACATTGGGGCCAGTGAGGTGGGTGATGGAGGTGGGATGAAGAGCCTGAATGCTTAATTGCCATTTCACTGCAAAAAAGGAGCCTCACACTGCTGCACTCCTTTGAAGGCTTTTTGTAATGACAGACATTGGAGGCAAACATTAAAAGAAAAAATCCAGCTGACTTGACGCTACTCCCTTGTGGTCCTTCTTGCCACACAGGTGTGAGATGTGGAGGATATGGGTGACAGCAGTCTGGGACTGACTAGGAAAGTCCACAGCCATGGAGAAGGATGGTTTCAGAAGAAGTCTTGCTCGGAGCTGGAGCAGCACATGCTCCCTTGTTCTGTGGGGGGTGCTGCAGATGCCAGCATGTACAGGCTGGAGCATGTTCAGTACAGATGGAGTCTTTGAAGAATTTAGCTGACAAACTCTTAAATGTCTTTACTGAACTAGTGCTAATTGAAAATTTTCAAAGGTTTATAGCTTGGCCAAATGTGGGTGGATTTTCAAAGAGATGGCAAAAGGCACATCCCTTAGAGCAGGGCCATCCCTTCTCCAAATGTTATGTTTCTGTTCCAAAGCACGCTCTCCTCAATTAAATACAGCGAGAAACAACATACCAATATTTTCCTTTAATTTCATTTTCAGAAATGGCTGTATCATTCTTGCTGAAACTTTCCAAAATAATTGAGGCTTAGGCAAACATTCTGCAGGATAAATATCAATCTGGAAAGTGAAGTTTAGCAAGCGAAAATACTGTCATACAAGAGGAATACCTGTTCTGCCTATAATAAACTGAAAGGGCAAATTTTGAGAGTTCTTTCTCAGTAACTTAAAAGAGAGGGGCTGGTAGTAAGTTATTGCTGATTTGCAGCAGCATTCAAGAGGCCAAAAGTTGTCTTGAAAAGCACACATCATGTTGATCGAAATGCTCACACAGGTTAATTCTGTGCAGAGATTACTGGTAAGTGATTTGCCTGTATGGAAAGGTTGCTTCTGTGATGGTGCCAAATTTAGTGAGGCTTTGGCAGTTACACGGTGATAGCAAATCACCCAGTCACGTAAAGTAAAGTTGCCTCAGGGGAGCTTTAATTTGTGTACCTAACTTGCTCAAAATATTTTAAAACTTTACATTGTGGAATTGGCATCATTTACTCATTCAAAGTATGTCTCATCTCCTCTCATTTCACCCTTTCATGTGTTACTAACTTCTGGGATTTTTTTCATAAAATACTGACCGGGTGCCCTTCTGCATTGCAGGAATTTCTAGTAGGTGAATACTGGCTTTGCATCCATGTTTACAAAAGAGCTACACATTATCATTTTGCTGTTTCACTCAGACAAATCAAACTAATGTAAATTCTAATTTCTAGCCACCTGTATTAAAGCAATGATGCACACTGTTGAGGTTGCTGGAGAAACATTACTTTTTGACCTATAGCTAGAATACTTACCTTTACATCCCATCCCCCCAATACTTTTTTACAGAAATGGTGGATAATCCATTTCCCTTAGGGAGGATTTAAAAGCATTTTGTATTATGATGGCTAATATGTAGGCTCCTATCACTGTGGAGATGAATAAATGAAAGCCTTCTTCCACCAAAACAAAACTTACTTTCCTGCGGGCAGCAAATTCCAGATTAGAATAGGCATAAACGTGACTGTGAATTCACAGTGTAACTTCTGCATTACTCACGTAATTCAGGTGGTGGGGAGCAAAGGACACTTCTGCATACTGGATGCCAGAGACATAAAGCTGAGGCCCTTGAATTACAGTCTGGACCACCAAAGGTGTGCCTGCAATTGGCAAGTGCTCAGTGTGGCCATTGGAATCCCAGAAAACTGGCAAAGCCATTGACCTCAGAAACTAGAGATGTTCAGCTGGGAAGTGGCTGTAATATAACCTGTGGGAAGTGGTAGTTGTTCCAGTTTCTGTGCTATCAGATTCTTTCATCTGGCAAACCAGAATGAGGGATGTCCTCCACCAGCTTCTGGTGGCATTATGTTACCATCACAGGTGGAACTGGAAAAGTTATTGGGAAAAATGGTAGAAGCTTGGAAGAGAGATACACAGAAGCAATCAGTGAAGAGTAACAGGCAGGTATGGATTTTGTATCCTATTAATTGAATGATTCCTTAAATTGTGCCAGTTGCATGCCAGAAAGTACAAGTAGGGACCTCCAGCCTCAGCTTTATATGGAAAGCTGTACACGATGCAAATGCTTTGTCTGGAGTTCAGGGAACACATTAAGCTTTTCTACGTGGACTTTTGGAGCTCTTCCTGTTCCAGTCTGTATTGTGCTAATAATCCTTAATCCTAACGGAAGATTGTGTTTATTCTGTCAGGGGGAAGGAGCTGTAATTCATTTTGATGTCTGTAGCAGAAAAAAATTGCCCATATAAGTATATTACTAACCTTAAGAGAGGCTATGTGAGGTAACTATAAGAAGTCTGTCTCAAAGAAAGGTTCCTTACAGTTGCTCAGTACAGCTTAAGGTATTTTATACCAGCCTATAAGGCACTAGATTTAAATTAGTGTGCAGTGAAACATTTAAATATACTATAGCAAATGAAATATGGTCCAATAGGTTTTTTATGGTCCAGCTATGCTTTTTCTTTTCAATCACTAGCCTGGGGCGAACAAGTCGGCTTTAAAATGTCTATTTTAGCTATGCTTTTATCACCTCTGTCTTTTAGGAAGTTTGATTTCTTTTTTCATTTCTTCTCTTTGATAAAAAAAGAACTGAGATCTCTGAATGGGTTATTTATCTCTTATGTTTAATCTATTTATCTGTCAATGGACATGCTGCTTTAGAAGTGGTTTATATTACTAATTAATTTAATTTCACATACTGTACTCCATGTTAACACATTTTCTATTATACATTATAATGTGATACAGGGCCCTCCCTCAGCAACCTTACCTTAAAGCTTTAATTGCTTTCCTCTGAGCCTCAGCTCATGTTTGATTTATCTGATTTCTTTGTATAAAGATTCCCTGGTTTACAACGTGTACACAAGTCATTAAACTGTTGTTGATGTTTATCTAGCAAACTTACCAATTGGTGATAGTATACATCCCTTTATGAATTTATGACTGGGCAATAAACAGAAGTGTCAGAAGCCCTGTTGTCTCTGTTGGGTCACTCTGTTAGTTTATGTTTAGAAAGACAACACGAGCACTTCCACTGACTTACACCGTGAGCTGAAGGATTGATGCCTGCAGTCAAAATCTGTTATGATATTCTACCCATGAACTGATTTTTTTTCTTCCTTTTTTGAGAGGAAAAGGTGAATAGATTGGAGAGGAGGAAAGGGGCAAGACAGTTTGAGCATATTTGAAGGCAGTGTGGACTTCAGCTGAGATGCACTGTTGTTTACATAGAGGAAAAGCTGAACCAAAATGCCAGATCCCCAAGCTATGTGAAGTTCAGAGTCTGGATCCAAGTATTGCAGCTTGAATTCTCTCTGGCTCTCAAGAACCTAAATGTAGATAACACATATTAAAATGCATGAAAATGAATGATAGTAAATAATCAATGTAGAGTGGGAAATCTGGTCCTTTGATCTGTCAGGTTTCGTCACATAACACAAGCATAAGGACATATGGTATTTTAAAGTTGCATTTGAAGAGTTGCCTACGCTGACTTTTATCCTTATTTACAAATAGTCGGCAATAAAGGCTGTAATCTTGCAGATAACACTATGGATGTGCATAAGTCTTCTTGCACAGAGTTCATTTTAGGATTGAGATGTGATTAATATAGCTAGGAAACATTTGGAAAATGCGTGCACACTTGTGAATGCATTAAGTGAGCCCAATATTACAGCTCTTAAGCAAAGAGTAGGTAGATGTATTTATCTCTACAGGTTTGTTTCACATCCAGAAAGCTGTATTGTTTCTGCAAAACCTCTTCATTTGCTATTTCATTGTTACATTTACTTCCCACTCATTAAAGCTCCATCCCGCTTTCCTTACGTATGGATGACGTCTGTTGGCTTCAGTGAGACCTAATTGCACATGAGGCGAAAGGATTCAAATTAGGTTTACCAATATATGACCACATGGAAAAGGAAGCATGAAATATTCTAATTCTTTTTAGATGCAAAGTAACTTATGAACAAAACCCGTTGTGGCTGATTCTCACAAGCTTAAAGCATTGTGAAAGAAAAATTAAAATGGGCAAGGCTAATTAATTTGCTAAAAACCATTGTTAATGCGGTGATTTCAGTTCTCCTGAATGCTGCTCTCATGACATTTGGTGTCTTTCTAAAGAACCATCCCAGCTGTAACCATCTTTTTTTTTTTCCTTCCCTCTGAGAATCTAAGCTTGCATTTAAAGAAGTACTAAATTCCTAGAGCTTGTGATTAAATAGAAAGTTTGGAAGTCAGACTTACACGCTCCTTAGACATTAAAGGCAAACAAAAATCAGCCTGTATTATTTTTAAAGTCCTTTTCTAAAGCTTCGCGATTTGTAACTTTTTTTGAACTCTGATGTTGGATTGTTTTGGATGTGGGCAGGGGTAAGAGGGTGAAAGCTTTTTGGTTTTTCAGTATTTGGGATTAGCAAGAAATGAGTGGCTGCATGGCTATTCTAAAGCCTTTTTAAAAACTGTTTCACATATACTGGAAGAGATAGTATCAGCTGGCAAACTGCTGCTGTATGAAATAGTAATCAAAAGATGTGACAAAAGCTACAAGCTCCTTCGGCCGACCCTGGCAGGGCTTTGTGGGGTTACTGAAAAGCACTCCTTTAGAGCTCTGCGTGAGGAAGCTGAGCCGCCGAGCATCTCATCCTGCGAGCGCTGGTTCCTTGCAGCGGCGTTTGCTGTTGCGAAGGGCTCCGTTGGCTTCAGCTGATCCAGGCGCTGCACCTCCAAGGGCGAGCTCACAGCATCGGGCCCTTGGATGATACATGTAGGACTCTGGAAGACCAGCTTTTGCTGCTCATATGTTTGGCAGGCAGATTTGATAATCAGTGCTGTTCTAGAACCTTACACCATCTCAGTGAATATCAATTGATGGTGTAAAGCAAATGGGCAACTGGCGGGAAGCCAGACACGGAGGGGAGAGAAGACGGTTTATTGTTGAGGGGGCAGCCCGGTGTTCTACAGCAGAGCTTTCTGTTCACAACAGCTCTGCAGAGCTGCTGAGTTCGAGTGTGGCCTCTGAAGTGTATGAAATAATAACAGTTTTATTTCTCCTGACACAAGCACGGAAGCTGTTTGCTGCCACCTCAGAACTGTTACCCTGCAATGCAAAAGTACCAACAAGGCAGGCTGGATGCAATGTTATTATAAACAGTGCCGCAGTAAACTTCAGGAAAAGCCCATTATACGGTGATAGCCTGTTTGTCAGGAGAAAAGTTCACTAATGTATATGGAAGCAGAGCTCCTCATTCACTGAGATGTCTGCGACTATTTTGTTGCACTTTTACCTTTATTTACTGTGCAGGTGCTGCTTAGAATAACCTTGGAAAACACAAAAATGCAGGAGGCCACGTGCTCAGCTAGTTTAAATTGGCACGGAAATGGTGTCAATTCAAGGCGGCTGATGTTATGGTCCATTGTTTATTATTGCTTTTTAATATTTTAGGATTTTGGGGGGGGGGTATGAAAGGAAGCATGTTTTCACTGTGGTTGCTACTTTATTGCTGTAAATCACTCAATGAAAGGTGCATTTAAATAAAGCAATGAATGAATGACGGCAGGAAAAAATGAACATATGTACAAGATAGAATTAAATTCTATTTTAACTCTAATTTGTTCTCATATGCAATCAATTACAGTGATACGAGCCGAGAATTTCAATGAGGCCCCAGGGAGTTTGGCACCCATCTCCTATTTAGTTTTTATGAGATTAGCACCCCTAAACCTAAAACTTCTTTGAAAATCGGCCATAATGTCAATCCTTCCAAAGTGTCCTTGTTCTTTCTGTTTGTTTAATTATTCCAGGAATTATTCTGTGCTCAAGAGAAATGCACGTACTACCTTATGTGGCTGGAAAAATATCATCATTCATCATTCCTCATTCATAGATCTTTTAAATGACTTTCTTATAAAACTATCATTCCTCATTCATAGATCTTTTAAATGACTTTCTTATAAAACTAGAGGATTTTGACTACTCTTCCCATCCTCTGAAAAATCTGGTTGCTGATTGAGGTGTTTTTTTCTTGATGCAGAAACCCACTGCTATTTTCTGTAAGCTCATCCCTGGGTCCAGTCTTCAGCTATGTGTTTTTCCTCCCATATGACCTTGGGTCAGGCACTAAGTATATCTAGGCCTCCCTTTCTCCACCCCAAAACATCTTCTGTTTTCTTTATTCCTTCCTTTTTTCCAGTGAGTGATGTAGCAAGGTTTTCATTGCTCTTATTCCCTAACGTTCATGAAGCAACTAGAGATCCCTGTCTGGAAAGTATTCTAAATACACAAAAATATTATTCTAAGTTATTGTAATTCCTCATCTTTATTTACTGGCAAGATGCTCAAGCTAACAGATAAAAATGACACAAGTCTTCTGTAATGCTACAGAGCATTTTGAAACTTTTCTCCTGAATTCCAACAGAATCTGAAAATTTTAAACCCTGTAAAGAAGATTTGCCAGCTTCACCACTATGTACTATCAAAAAGTGGAGTAAAAGAAGGAATCAAGCTTGGCTGCTTGTTTTTTTAAATTAATAAAAAATAAGCCAACTTGTTAGCATTTTGGTCAGGAAATCATTGTTTGTAAAAAGCAGGTATGTTATGCAAATGAAGTGATTTACTGAGAGTCAGTTCTTACTTCCAATAACTAGATGAGCCAACTCAACTGTGGCTAGAAAGCCAAGAAAACGGCATATAGACTGAGATTACTCAAAACTTTTGTTCCTGCATTATTTAAAAGAGATGCAAATTGCACCATTTTAGTATTGCTTATGAGTCAAAGCCCAAATCTTTCTTCTTCACCCTTATTTAAGATACGAGGCTAAAATAACAGAGCCCTAAAATGCAGTAGGTATCCATATTTGACTTTGTAGCGTCTTCTTACCATGTAACAAGGTTTGTGGAAGCTTTCAGTGATTGCAGTTAGGACAACTGGTTTCCTGTCTTGTCAACTTACTTTGCAGATCCAGTAGAAGCATATTCATCACAAAGATGAATATCTTGAATATTTTTCAAGGCTGAAAAAATAATTTTACAAGGCTGCCACTATTTCTATGTGGAATGGATTGAGCTAGAGGCCAGGCTGTAAGAGATGTCTCTGCATCGTGCAGGAGAGGATATTGTGAACATCATTCAGGTAAAAAGGAAAAAGAGGATGAATTCTTTAAAATCTAGGTAGAATTCAGATTTCTGGACTCCTCTTTTTCATAAATGTTTAGTCATGTATAAGGATGAATGTGCAGATTCACCTGCTGTTTGCTATGGAAGTCATGCATCCATTTCCAAAACTGGAGTGTGGGTAGGACCATAATACCAATTTATGTGTTTACTATAGAAGTTCTTATCCTATACCCATCTCCAGAATATTTGCAAGCCCCCTGGGTGTTACATCTTCTTTGCACTGAAATAAACCCCTTCTCTTCTTCAGTTGTTTTTCCCTGCTTGGTTTTAGGGAAATAATTATTATACAGTTGCCATCTATTCTAAAAATTACAGGATAATCCCAGTTTTTGAAAACCATGTCTGAATCTCAGTCTCTACTTGGGCAGGACACATGGTGTGAGAGACAGCTGCTAAAAACTGTGCAGCTATTACAGCGTGTCAGTTTATAAGCCGCGAAATGTATGTACCAGCTCACAGATTGTTGGTAGGAGTGTGGTATTTTGTTATAAATATATTTTATTGATTGTAAGGAGATTTTATTAAAAAGCTACCCAGAAGAAATGGACAGTAAAAGATCAAGTAAATAATTTGGCTTTCATCTCAGGTTGTCTAATCTCTTAAGGGTTTATGGGGACTCCACAAACTCCCAGAACACTGACACAGGTTGCTTAGTGATAGTGGCTAGTTGTGCACTGGATGGTCAGCAAGATGGTGATCTCAGGGGAGGGAATCCAATATATGTGGAAGGGTCAACAGGCTCCGTTAAGATCAGATTTTAAACACATTTATGTCACTAAAAATGCAGATGAGCACCTTGTCAAATTTTTAAAAGTAACTAAATGCAGTGCATGCCTAGCTCCCACTGAAGTCAGGTGAATTAGCCACCTACCTCCTATTCCGTTGTGTCGTACTTAGCTTCATCTGTATGCACTGAAATGTTTCTGTGGTAGCACCAAATACTCACTTGTTTCCAGATTAACAGCACAGGGCGTCTACCACATAATAAAACAGTGCACTCTTCTCAGGTACACTTTGGATCAAGGCTTTTTAATATGTAAGTGGTATAAATTCTTTTAACATTTTCATATTAAATATTTTTAGATGTTACAGATCTATGGCAGATGTTACTATCTACTCTTTCCTAAGCATGTATGTACTGGAGGGGGATGTATGTGTGTTTTCACTCTTTTTCCTTTTTAAACCTCAGAAAACGGGCATGTTGTGCTCAGTAGTAGTGGTAGGCAGAACATTGATGTGTAGTATATATTGCTACATCTAAGACTACTGGCAAGTTGTGAAAATAAAGAGAAATGAAACAAACAAATAAACAAACAAACAAAAAAAACCCGAAGAGCCAGACAATCGAGTTTATAAACTACCTGTATTTATTTCCAGAGGCCTTTTAAACCTTTCTACAGTTTAGGGCTTTTGGATAAATTAATTTAGACACTACAGCACACCTCTGAAACAAAACAGAGGTGCATAGGTGGTGGGCAGATCCCTGTGTGATTTGACACACTTCCTTCACCAGTGTTCCCAGCCCAGCCCTGCTGACAGCCAGTGACTTGGTTCCTCCAGCCCCAAGGCTCCCTGGCACCCACACCTCCTGCTCCAGAGCCCCTGCCTGCTCCCCAACCACCCCTTTACTAATGATGCACCCCAGATTCACTTTCCCACTCCAAGTAGTCTCTGTGAGGTTGAGCTAAAGCCTTTTCCAACATAAAACCTATATCTTGCTGCACCAGTATCCCCATTTCTCCCTACCCCAAAAGCACCTTGCAGACCTACTCCCTTTTCTACATATTTGTTTGCCACCTCACCTTACATAACTACGCTGCTCTTCAGAAGCTGATTAAATTTAAATGTAGTGATAATCATAGCACACTAAATGAGAGGCACAAGCACTAATAAGTGCTTTCAAATTGGACACAATGCTTTCTCAGATGCTTTATTCTTTTTTAGACTCATGTTCTACTGTTCCTTGTCCAAGAAGACCATTTCAATTTAAAGCCCTCCACCTCCCTTTCCCCAAACCTTAAAACATCATCACTTCTGCTCTAAACCTCCTAACAGTGACCATTAGCTTGATATTCCAGTATTGGGTACTAACATTCCCTTCTAACATCCTACGACCTGTTAAAAACTCCTGTCTCCTCAGAGAGACAAGGCTCCAGGTATTTCTTCTGTAAGGAATTTCAAGACCCTGTACACAAGTTGCCAGTGTAGAAATAACCAACTTGTGTAGGACCCAGAGACAGAAAGAGTACTTCCCTGGAAGAAGATAGCATACGGTCTTCTCTTCTGGCCTCACTGGCACAACAGCAGAAAAAAAATAAATCTACATATACTTTGGAAAGTGGATATCCTTTGAAGAACTGAGCTGTAGTTTTCGTTTGCAGAATTTTGGAAATGTTTGTAAATCTATGTAAATTCATGGCTTACAGTTCATCTATGAGGTTTTGAGTTCAGACATTGTGTGAGACTTAGCCTGAACCACAGCAGTTTCACCTAGTTGCCACACGAAAACTTCAGTTGCGGCATTGCACCCAAAAGTCTTACAATGTTTGCCAAAACTCGAATGAACTCTTCAACAAACCTGGCCTAAACTATGAATGGTTCAGGGTCTCATTATTAACGTGATGTCTTTGTACTGCAAAATTTTTTGCAGCCATTGCCTTTGATTTGCAAATTCAGTGTGCAAATATATATATATATACACACACACACACACATATATATATACACACACATATATATGTAAAACCAGCTAAGTACAAAATAAACTATGTATATTAAAAATTAAAACACAATCCCTTATTTTGTGATGACAAGTTTTGTTTCCTTTTAGTAGGTCATGAATATTTTCTGGCAAGATATGTCACTAGCTTATAACTTCATTAAGCTGCAGACCGTACCTTACCCTTTCACTAGATCCCTGAAAAGAACTTTTGTATGTGCCAAACAGATATCCACTTGGTCTGTGGCTCTTGAAAGGTAAATTGCCAAGTTCCAGCAAGCAAATTAAGAGGTGCAATGAGAGCTAGCTGTTGCATTCTATCAAATCCTGCTACTGAATGTGTTGAAAAGCTTGCCCAGAGCCATGGCCTCACATATTTATGGTATGAATGGGAGACTTTTTGAGCTATGTATTGCCATAGTTCCCATTTCTTTTGTAATAAACTAGTTCAGCAGATGTAGCTTAGGTAAAAAGGAAATTCAAAGTCTCCTACTCAGAGAATAACCAAAACAAAGTTCTCTCTCTGGTCCTCTGTCTATGGGCCAGACCCAGAGCCAGACCTTACTTGTACCGATTAGTGTTTTATTCTGTGTGTAACCCAATGAAACTCAAAGGGTTCTCACACGGAAGAAAGTGCTGCTCAATAGCACAGCATAAGAATTACTGCCAAGATATGGCACCAAATGTGTTAAAAAAAATCTAATTTTTAGTTTCTAACACAACACAGATTAAATCAGAGCATTAGTTTTCCCAAGTCAATTGCATCATTCCCTTGGATTATAAGTTTTGATGCTGAAGAAATCAGTTCTGGGTATCTTAGCTTTTCATTAATGATAGGCATATTGCAGTTTTTACAGTACTGGTACCCAATTCACATCAAATGAAGAATAGATTTTAATTTCTATACTTGTGACTTGACTTATGCCTATAGTCTACAGGCTTTATTTAGTGTAACATTTGTGATATGATTGGCCCTGCCTACTCCACCTGTGTATTAAAGTAAGGAAGAAAAAATGCGCTATTGAACTTTGTTGATTTTACTTAGTCTGGTGGGAGCACAATAGCTCTGAATTGAAGCAGAAGCAAAGGATGAGGCTGAGGTCCACAAAGTAGCAGAAATTGAAGAATCTTGAATTAAACTAAAGACCCAAACCAGAACTTGTGGAACTATGATCCAGCAAAGCAATGGTCAGGCAGATAATGATAAATGTTTTTGTGCCTGTTGATACTTTCCCTCATGTATTGTATCAAGATGTTTCAGAAGACATCAATTACATCTTTCTCCAGCATTTTTTCACAATTTACATAACAGCATCTGCAGCTCAAGAAAAATGGCTTTCTATATTAATTGGTAAAGGCTAATAAATTTACAATCTAGCTCCTATTGAATTCCGCAGAGAACTTCTATTGCCTTTGTGGGGTAGTAGGTTTGCCCTTTAGCATACCTTTCATGCCTAACAGTGCATGAATCTTTTGTATTTCTAGCTTTATCTGATATTGTTGCCTAACTCAATTACATATAAAAGTAAGCAGAGTCTCCTCACTAGTCATCCTAACCCACCACTTGTTGGTTCTTGTTTATGAGACATTTTTCTACTTTATAGTCTTTAATCTGAAATTATATCAAGTGTTGTAATAAAACTGAAAGAGATAATATCTGTGGCATTTCCATTCCTCTGCTCCGGTGATAACATTATTTAACAACATTAGCAAGTTAATTAAGAAAGACCTTGCTGTCATAAATCCATGTTGCCTTCTTCATTAAATTAGGCTTTTCAAATGTGTCACTGAAGTTCAGAAAACTGTTCTGGACATTCAGCAATAGATAATTTAGTAAATATTCCACAATATTTTACATACTCTCTTACAGGACAGAAAAGTATTTAACACTCATACTTCTGGAGTTTCACATGTTTCTGTCTGACTAATTTTGAAACTTCCTTTCCTTTAAAATCATTAAGGAAATGTTTATGTTTTCTGGGTATTTGAGGTACCTAATCTTTTAACAGTCATTTTTGTTCTCATCTGCATGTTATATAATCCCTTTTCTGTGCTTCCCTGAATATTTGATTTATGCAGCTCTCTATCCCAGCTAACAGAAGCCAGCAACTGAATGAATATACCAGTTCCTTGTCCATTATCATTCATAGTGGACATGGATTTTTTTCCCCTGTTATTTGTAAATCCAGTCTATAGAGCAGAAAAAAAAATGAAATTGAGATTTATCTTTATGGCTTTGTGAACCCTGTATTCTTTCATGATGCATTTTTAAACTATTTTCTGTAAAAATTTGGTCTAGGGCAATCAAAAAGGAACCAGCTCCAGTAGGATAGATACAGGTTCAAATTCAATTAAGTCAGCCCTGCAGGAACTGATTCCCTGGGTGTATTGCAAGGCAGGGCACTGGAATTGTTTGGGACCAGATTTGTGAAAAATCCTTATGTGGTCCTGAACTTTTCAAACACATAATCTGATGTTCTTCAGCTTGTCCAATCTTGGAAAAAGAATTAGTCAGTGAGATGGCTGAACCTTCAAAGACAGCTATAACTGTACTGTGTGGGTATCACTGTTTAATATTTAATTTTGGTTCCATTCCTAAACGTGTCCATATGACTCACAAATTCCTACTCCAAATTGGAAAGGCTAAGTAAAATGATCTGAAATGAAACGATCATCTGTCTCAGTCATATCCAGTAATCTAGGTGAGCCTTAAAAACCATTGCGGGGATGAATATATTTAAAATTTGAGAACTGTTGTGGATCTGATATTCACAACAGGGTTTTTTGAGTACATTACCTCAAAACCAGTGACTGTATAGGGTCAAGAACAGCTACTTACCTCTAAATTGTGCTGGTGGGGCTGATCTTTAGCATTAAAAAAAGATTTTTGATAAGCCTGCCAACAAATCAAGATTCGCATTTTAGAGAAGATGAATCTAGAGCTCGCTCACAGTTCCATTCTGTTAAGCCATTAAAAGGGACCCAGCTCTGCATCTTGATGTTAGTGAAAGAGACACTATGTTTAGTAGTGCTGATTATTTTTTTTGGCTTGCATGAGATAAGGTGTTCTCACCCCCCATTTTTGCTCCAGCTCTCTCTTAAGGGATTCACAAAGCAGAATTTGATGAGACACTTCATTCTAAATAAGAGAGAGAAATATTTAAAAGCACTATTTCTATCTTATAGCTTAATTCTATTGATCACTTTAGGACCTTCTTAATATGATTTTTACTTCATCATTTACAGGGTTTTTTTTGCCTTCATTACTTCTGAGACTACTTTACCATACTGATTGGTTAGTGGTTTGAAAGACTCTCTGTGTTGGCTTCATTACAGATTTTGGTCTTCAACTATTGTCTTTAATTTTAGTCCCTGTTGGGATATATAAATTTATTCTACAGATGCATTCCATGTTGTGTTTTCAGTCTTTTTCTACAATAGTTGTAAATTATTACAGAAGACTTTTTAATATTTGTCTGTAATATAGATTTTGTATTTCAGAAGATACATTCAGAAGTAACATTTCCCTGTGTTTACTCAAAGGTTAAGTTTCTTAAATTAGGCACTGAAACAAATTCTAAAGATGATAATAGCAAAACTCTCATTGACTCAATGGAAATAGAATTTTATATCCAACCATATAAGAGATATCATATAATATCTAGGAGAAGAAAATCGCTGTAATACTGTTTTGGCTTTATTACTAAGCGTTGTGCTTTATGCCTGGAGACTGACCTGAAAACTATCTTCACTGTTCCTCTCTCCTCATTATCTAAAATGTATTTTTAAAATATTTTCTATCATTTCATCTTTTCCATATCTACCAAATTTACCTCTTTTTAATCCATAGGCAGAATTTAAGTGTAACTTTGAGCGTCTCTTTCTTGTGTAATTCTTTCTGTCACACAACTGCAACAGAACTGTTTCCAGTTATCTCAGCTAACTTCACAGGCCTTTGAGTAGCCACTCTAATATTTTCCTATAAAGGAAAATAATTGCTGTATTTTCTTTTTTGTGGATTTTTTTAATTACTTGCTAGCTACAAAGTACATAATTAATTTTCCTACCATCCCTGTCAGATATTCTTCCATTTTCTCCATAGATTCTTTTCTCCATTCCTTATATCAAACCATACCACTATTTATCTTACTTCCAGGGAACTCACTACCTGAAAATTCTGAATTGAAAAACCAGAGCTAAAGTGTCTGTTTATTCTTAGGTATCAAAAGCCTGAAATATTTGATGGCTTTGATTGAGATTGGGACAAAAGTGATATATTAACATTTTCACCAGAAACCTCAGTTCTTCCCAGAAAATAGATAAAAATTGTGTTTGATGGGTGATAATGGTCATTGTTACCCTTCTCATCCATGTAAATACTGACCATTATCAAAACCACTGTACATGCCACTCATCATCCTTTTAATTTACTTGAAGGAAAATTTTCTAGGGGAAATTTTTGTACGAAAGATTACAAAATGTTTTTCTTATTACAGCACTGGAAAATATGGAACTCTGTCATTGTTCTGTTTCCAATGCGATGGGATTTTTTTACCACAATACTGCATGTTATTACTTTATTAATCATCCTTCTTTCCTTCCCTAGAACATCTATTTTTTTCCTATAAACGTGCCTCACAAGCTTTCATTCTGCAATCCACACAGCTGGTCATCTTTCTTTTTTGCTGTGTCTAAAAGCAGCCATATGTCATCAGCAACCCTCTCATGTATATTGAACTTCCTTAGCACATCAGCTTGTCTCTTTGAATGTGTTACCTGATGTCTTCAAAGTGGCAAAATACAGAAAAGTGGGTCCTCCTTTGTTCATCAGACCAGCAAGAGTAAGGAAATGTTAGCATCAATGGTTGAAAACCACTACAATGTGTCAGGCAGGATGTATGTGCATAACAGAGAAGGTTATTAATTCTAGGAAAGCTAGATCGAAGAGGTAGGCTTTAATGAAAATTTGAAAAGCTTTTGGTTCAGGAGATACCACTAATTTTCTGAAAACACATTTAGTAATCCTGGTTCTGCAGTTCTGCATGTGAAAACCCCTCTTCTCCTTCACTAATTTGTATGTTATTATATTGTTAAGGTATAGAAAAGGTTGTGATGTGATGAGATGAGTGATAAGTAGGTAGGATCACAATTTAAATGGAGCCCCTACCAATGCATAGTTGGTCAGGGGAATATGCTCATGGCACTTTCTGTTGCTGTTGAATTTTGAAACTTCTGAAGGCAAGTGGTTTCTCTCTTCCTAAATGAGTTGCAGTCATCACATAGAATCAGAAGTGCATCCATTCTGGAGTTCAGTCCTGTGTCTGAAGCATGGCCTTATCCTCTGTAGATAGAGAACTAGGTGTTTTGTGATGCTGGTATTTGATGATCTAGTAGCACTAAAGAGATCATGAAATACCCATGGTTACCTTGGCAATAAAGCAATGAGATATGCTCAGTAGAATGGGAATTTTTAGAGGTGGTGAGGTTTTCAAAGCTCTTTCCTTTTTTATGAACATTAACTCATTTGTTACTAAGATTCATTTTTAAACAGACAATTAAGTAATGCTTTTAATAGGCTGAGAAAAGTTAAAGGATGTCAGTGTATTCTTTAAACCTGCCATTTGTAACAGTCCATAGCATTTTGTACTCGTTATGCTTTTTAAGGGTGAATAATTTAGATATTTTTGCCTCGTGATCAGAAACTCCCTTCCAACTTCCTTTCTCCGAATTCAGCTTTCTAAATAAGAAAATAAAGTAATCTTACATGAAATTTTATAATCTGTATCTTAGCCTGAATAAAATTATTACCTACGTATACACAAACTCCCAAGTCTAAAGCCAAATCCAACTATGCTGGGCATAGATGTCACTTAAACACCACTGCTTTTTATAATTTAATATATTGGAAGCAAATTGACAATATTTATACTGAAAAAATACTCTAAAATCACACAGGTCAACACTAGAGCCATCATGCAACAGCTTAAAATCTTGCCTTGACATTTATGACACATTTGGCAGGGGTTTTGGTCATGAAATCACGATCCTTAGATGTTCAGAGAAAACAGAGCTCCGTCATACCCTTCTCCAGTGCATACCTGTGTATTAAGGCTGTAATGACACTAGCCTGCAAGAGATTTGAAGAGCAGGGAAAGCTGTGGCCTGTACCTTTAATTCATGTCAGCTACTTCCATGCTGATGAAGTGATCTATCATCATTGCTCCCATACTAGAGCACGTACTCCTAAAAGAAAGTTTAGCCACTGCAGGGGTGACTGGACTAACATCGCCTGGCATCCAGCAGTGTACAGACTAAACTATAGTTTCTAGTTAGAGAATATGGAAACTGACAACAAATTATTACTTGTGGTCTTTTTCCAGTTTTCAAGTGCAAACATACCAAAGTTTATTTTAAATCTGAGCCAGTCAGACATTTAGTAATATAGATCAAAGAAGAAATGAAGGCCTCCCATGCTTATTATTTCAATATGATGTCTGTTCTAATAAAGTGTAAGAATGCCTGTGATAGACTAACTAGTAGGAATTTTCTGGTTCTGTAGTTTAGCCTTAAATATATACATATATTTGTAAATTAATCAGAAACATATTGTCGTGGTTTCAGTTCCTCGGAAAGCTGATTGTTTTCAATCCTTTCTTTAATCTTAGAAATATGGTGGCAGTCTGCCAGCACACTTTCAGATAAACAGTCCACTTCACATTTAAAAGCCATAGAATCACTGATGTTGAAGGAGGATGGGGGGGGGAATCAACAGAAAATACTACCGGTTCTCTCTCTTCTCCAAAATGTAGAATATTGTTTAAATAAGTTAGAGTTGTTGTGCTATTGTCCCTCACTCTTAATTAGAAATAATAAAAGCCATCTGTGCAAGGTGAATTTTGATAAGATCTCGGCTTTTAAGTGTTTGTTGATCTTGTGTGTACCAATTTTCAAATGTCTTAATAGCTCCAGGATGGCTATCACACTGAGTAGGCTCACTGATTTCCATCACGCTCTGTGCTGTTGGATGTAATTCGCTTTATGTGTGGTTGTATTTCGACTGAATTTTTAAAAACATGCTATTCCTTGCAGTACAATAAGTATTTAACTGAATGGAACTGTTTCCATTTGGAGGAGGGTTTTGGGTTTTTTTTTCATAACGCGAGCTCCTCACAGTTTGGGATTAAACACAATTAAAGTGAGGAGTTGTTTTACATGAACTGCATACTGGACAGCATTTCTGTGGCTGCTTTCCAACAACACAATTTTCTACAGTCTCATTTTACCCATTTTGGGGGGCCTAGGTTCAGGATAAAGAACCCGCACCCCAAACTGAAAGGGGGACACTCAGAAATTATTGTCTCCAAGCCTGGAAATGGAAGACAGGATTTCTTTTCTTTCAACCTGTGTTTTCAGTCAATTAAAATTTGTACTCCAGGCTTTTCGGTTTGAAGCCACCCCTGTGTCTG
>NW_010199845.1:109520-127425 GCF_000695765.1 Mesitornis unicolor
GCCAATATTTAGGCCAAGATTCAATAAAGAATATTAAGAACAATTGTTAAGTTCATTCTTACTTGGCAAAGCACATCAATTTATGCTTATCTTTAACCTGTGATTATTGAAGATAATAAAATTTATGCAAGCACTTAAAATTAAGCAACAGTTTTATTGTTGTGTTGAAAGGAATCCGTAGCAAGCTGGGCAGAAAGTAGCCTGGCCTGAAATGGCCAAGGGAGGCTGTTTTTATATAAGGCTGCATGACAAGATAAAAAACAGGGAAAACTTTCTGAAGATTTCCTCATCCTCACTTCCCACTCCATATCCTCCCACCTTCCTAAATTATCCTTTTTACATCTCAATTGATGGAAAGACAAAGAAACCACTGTAACTGAGTAGAGCTGCAGAGCGTAGCAAAAATTGCAAGGGGTAAGACTGATAAAAGCAAGACTGGTCCGGCTTGAATATATGAGGCAAAATAACCAGAATAAAGCTATAAATGTACATTGACAATGAAGGACAAAAAGCATTATAAGCGTTGTTGCTGCAGTCTGTAAAAGCATTTGCAGCAGACAAAAGATACAAGAAGAAATGCCAAGTAGAATTAATAGAAGAGAGAGAATAAAAAGTTAGCAAAATTATTCAATTATTTTTTCCATAATTATTTTAAACAGTGGAGCACATGCTCTAGTATTCTGAGAGTTAGGCACTTGTATATATCTTTTGAATGAAGCTCAAGCATATGGTTAAAAGTCTTTCCCAAATGAGAATTTTTCTCTGAAATCAGGCTGAAGACAGGAATGCAGAGCTCCTTGAACAGGAATCACATTTCCAGACATAGGTCCAGGTTCAACCATGTGTATGTGTGATGCTGTATTTGAAAATAGCGTATGCATGTATCGCAGAGGGAGTACTTAATGTGCTTGAAGTTGGCAGCATGCTTGAGCACCCTGATAGATTGTGGTGAGAGAGAGAAGGTAAAAGCCGTAAAGGAGAAAGAAAACACTTGTGAAAGGTTTAGGCATTTTTCCAGATTGCTGGTACACTGTAGTGTGCTTACTGTTGGTGTTGGAACTTGTTATGTAGACCCTTCAGAGCAGAATTCTACTCACATATCCGATATGACTTTGAAATTCAGACTTTGCCATTACCAGGTCCAGGTAACACTTAAGGAAGACTAACTGGGTTTGATGAGGAGGGATAGAATTGTTTTTATTTCTTTTTCTGAAGAAAGGGAGAATAGGAAATAGATGGATGGTTTGACAGCAGGTAAGAAGCCCCAGATTTTTAGGGAACTAAAACATGAGTCTTAGGGAAAAAAAAACTTAACTTAAAAAATAACTAATTAAATAACTCATTACTAACTGATTCACTGTTTTTAGGAAAGATAGTGAGTATATGTTTGGTTTTAGTAAATAAGCATCTTGAAAGAAATAATTATTTTGGATACAGAAAATATTAACTTACAGACGTCCAGCTGTAAGGATTAAATGCCATACTTTGACTATTGCCATGGTCCTGTACAAAAATAACGAGAAACTGAGAAAAACATTAGAATTATGCATTAGCAAGTTTAATCTGATTCCCAAGTTAACTTTATTTGAAATTCAAGAAGCTCAGCTATCTTTCTAACCTCTCTCTTTTCTTGTGTTTCTGTAAAGTCAGTATCTGCAGAAACTTTTAGACACTACACAGTTGCAGTTTTAAATTAGTTTTCATTTTCATTTGTTTATGGGTTTTATGTCATTATTCACTCAGTTTAGACATATGACAAATTTCAAATAAAGAAGGTGCTCATGACTTTAATGGTCTTACACTGCCATTTGGATGCTGTTCAAGTTTAGCCGAATATTAAAACCTTAGGAGGATTATCCAAATGATATCTGTAGATCAGCAGTTTTCAACCTGTTTTCTGCCATCTGGGAATTTCTGGATTATTCCCGAGAGGTCTTTAAAAATTGACTAAAATCCCAGCCTGCTTCAGTTGCATAAATTCACTACACATCTTCAATGGAAATGTTTTAAGACTTTGAAAATCAGAAAGGTTGCAAACCCTTTTTTAGAGATTTACTTATCACTTGCTTAGGATATTATTGATCTTTCCAAAAAGCAACTGATTACTATGAAGATTTTGCTTATGTTAAGCAGCAGATGGTTTTTTCTGGATAGCTCCTGACTAGAAAACATTAACATGTTTTTTCAGAATATTTTCACTGAATTTTCCCTAAAATTTCTTGAGATTTTCATTTTTATATGGAAATATTTTTTCAGTCCATGGAAACTAGGCCTTGGAAAGGGCCTTGTATCAAGCAAATTCACAGAAAATGGCTGAAAAAACAAGCCTAATGTCAGCAGCTTAAAGTGTGCTCAGCAGAAACTTATGAAAATGTGCTATGGAAAATGAAGAGTCCACAAACTGAAAATGTAAAAGAAATATTTGTGATGGAGATTTCCCAAACACAGTTACTCTTCATGTTTATTATGTAAATGGGGAAAGAATCAACCCCAAGTGTTTCATGAGGAAGCCCCAACAGTAGTTAGATCAGTCACCAAGGCCCAGAATTAAATCTTGAGACAGGGTGGAGGCCTGTTGATTTTGGGGGAAAAATGCCAGAACCAAACCCCAGACTCCAGCCCTTGGGCACATTCTTAATGAGACGCTATTTTTTTGTAGACTTTCAGTTGCAGCAACTATTTTTTTTTAAATTATGTGTCTGGTAATGCTATGCAAACGCTGCAGGGTTTAGCTTATGAAAGGTTCATGAACTGAACCATGCGGTTTGGTTCGCAGCAATTGGTAACAAAATTCCACCTAAAGTTATATGTAGGTGTCACTCTTTGATGAAAGATAAGCTTCTAAGGTGAATATAATCCCTTCTTACGTGCAGGAGGAATGTGTCCTCCCCACTTTCAACAAGCCTAAGGAACTCTTCCCTTGCTAGGGAAGTTAAGAAGACCTGTAACTTGCATGAGAAACCTCAGCTGCTGTTGCAACATCAGACAATATTTGCAGTAGATACCATGCAGGTATAGTAGACAGCAGAAACCATAGAGGTAACAGATACCACACAGGTATTGCGAAGAGTGCTATAATGAAGTGAGAAGTGATCTGGGAATCATTGCACTTTCTCTTGGATCCTAACTTTTATATTGTTCCTTTAAGAAAATATTTATGACAAAAATCTGGAAAGGATATGTTTATTCTAACTAGCAAGGAAAAAAAAATGGGTAGGTGCCTCTGAGATAAACCTACTAGTTTCAGTGAGGGCTCCTGTCTCCAGGAGTCAGTAGACAATGCTGGGGTGTGAGAGGTTGGAGGGACGTCTTAAGAGAAGAGGCTTTAAACTCAGGAGCAAAAGAGAGTTAAGCTCCTAGACTTAGCCTTTATCTGCCTCTGTTGCTCATAGAAAAGTTGACTACTGACCTAATTGTGGCTTCTAAGAATACTAAAATGTCTATATATTTTCAACAATGCATACGATGAACAAATACTTGTTAAAATCAGTAGTACAAGACCTTGGAAATACATTGCAAATCTAGGAAATCAAGAGTAAACTGGGAATTGAGTAAAATAATTCTGCCTGAAACAGTAGTAAACATATGGAATAATTGGCCAGCGAAGCAAGTAATCTAAATGAGTTTAAGAGACAGCTGGACGTTTTTATCTCAGGAGAGAAAGGACTGAAGGATATAGTGATAAACCAGGGAGGTGAGGATGAAATATACTGAAAGAAAAGGCTTGATGAACCAAAGAGCCTTTCCTCTAGTCAGCAATTTCTTATGTTTATAAATGTAATATGAATAGCTGCTGTGTGAATATGCTATTTCTACATAGTGTCACCATAACTAAAGAAGAAACATTTTGTTTCAGAAGATGGATTTTACTGATGCAGCCTCCACTGCCAGTAATAGATCTGCTGGATCCGCCCACTAAACACAAGCTCAGCTGCCCCCACTCTCACTCCAAAAGTGGATTATTTACATTGTACTTCGTTGCTTTGACTTTCTAATTACTTTATGTAGTAGTACCTCACATTCCTTTTCTTAGCAAATCTGTGGCTAGGCAAAGTGTGATGCAGAGCCATAGATTTCCAGTCCAACTAACCTTCAGGGAAAATTTCCTTTATTACTGTTTTGTCTCCCAACCATGACATTTTGGATGAGCCATGGTGGAAACATCAATATAGATATTAACTAATAAAGTCAAATTAATTCCAAGTAGTGTCTCTAGCTAATTCTATCTCTAGCTAGATCTGATGTAGCTCATAGTTTTCCTCCCTGTCATCACAGTCACACCATCATTTCTTGCAGAAAACAATAAAACAAAAGAAAGAAAGCAGCATAAAATATAGAAAAATGGAAACAGCATTCAATTTTCAGTACTAACTTTTGTATCCAGGCTCAAAGTTCGATTACAATACAAGTCCTATATGTGGTTACCTAACTGCTCCACAAATCAGACAGTTAGATGTGTAACTGGCAAGGTTTATGACTGCAATTAATTGTGGTTTTAACTGATTACAGATGCAAAATTGCACCTCTAGGAAAGGAGGCCAGGTTGAGGCCCTTTCAAAAATCATGTTCTTCAGGTTGAACAAGAAAGGTTGTACAGTAAGTTGAATGAATTTCAAAGACTTGATTTTCCACTTACTTGCAGTTTTGCTTCTGTTAGTGAAACATCACTGGCTTTAGCACAGTTTTCCTGATTAGCAGTGGTGCAAGTTTAAAAAAAAGGTCTCTGTGCCTGGAATTAGGGGTGTGGGAGGAAGCTGGATGTATCAGTGCTGAGTGTGCAGCTGCACCACTTGTGCTCGGGAAGAGAGGCGGCATTGCCAGCTTCCACTGTTTAGAAGTGTTGGGACCGATTGGTGAAAAGCCCATTCTGATGCTAAAATTACGATTTTGATAGTACAGTAGTCATTGTGCCTCTGTCCCCCACGGTGTCAGATGAGCATTTCTGGAAAGAGTAACCCTTGTTCAAAGTAGTACTGTTTTCAGAAATTTAGATTTGCTCCAACACTGTGCAAATGACTCAACAACCAGGGCCTTCTAAAAGTAAACAAAGCAGGGAGGAAAGGGGAAAGGAAAGGACTGCAAGTTCCAAGTAGCGATTTAATAGAAAATCCTTAAGTTCAACTGCATTAACTCCTTTGTGCCTCATCATTTTATGGTGTAAAGGAAGTCTGAAATAAGAATCTCTACTATATTATCACAATACGTATTTCTTTGAAGTTTTGTCATATCTGATTCACATTCCTGATTGCATTTAATGAAGAACAATAAAACAATGTACCAAGTTTGTGTAATTCAAATAAGCTCTCACAAAAATAAGCAGGTAGCCGTATTCATTGAGGATGGGGAGAAATACAGTCATCAACAGGATATACGTTACAGCCCCAGTTCAGAAATAATTATTTAATTGCCCTATATACAAGAAAACTTTCTATTCCTCTTGATAATTGGGATTTTCATTATTCTTCTCCCACCCATCAGGAGAGAGGATAATAAATCTCACTGTCTACAAATCATGCACTGGGCACAAGTCCCTCTTTCTGCACTTCAGTGTGGAAGTATTTGTAATAGAGACCATATTTGCTCAGTTCTCTTCTGCTTGGCAGGTTTATCCTTTATGCAAAACCAAACCTACAGAAATCATTCTGTAATCAGGAAATATATTGTTATCACAGTATATTTTCCATTAGACTCCGTGGGTTGGAAACATCTTCTCCACTCCCTCTCATTAATTCCCTTTTCTGCACTTAGATTCATCTAAAATGTCCCCTTTCTCTTGGACTAGCACTTACTGGAGACTTGTTCCCTACTGACAGCAGTTAGTCTCACAGGGCTTACTTGAGAAGACATTTGCCAAGCCTTTACTGCTCATCCAAAAGACTTGGGATAGAAAAGAAACTGAAAGTTGCTAATATTTTACTATTTATATTTGAAGGTTCGTTTGTGTTAGCTGAGACGGTGTCAAGTTTCAGGGTAAAGAAAGGAGAGAGAACTCCAGAATACAGCCATGAGGCCTCCTTGCTGCCTCGCTATTCTTGGGGAGCTTTTCCTTGGAGATTTCCAAGGAAGAACTAATTGAGGCAGAACCTGGAAGATAGGGCATTTCTTTCTGATTGTGACATGGCCTGACTATGGGTATCTATTCAAGTATTTGAGTCCCTAACACACAGTTAAGGTGAATGTTCTTCCTCTCCCATATCTTTTTCCTTTCCTCTCAAAGCATCTCCTCTGTGGTGTTTTTCCTTGACACTCCATGATACTGACTTGGTCAGCGCCCTCAGCCTAAACAGGTCCCCTGCAAATTTATAGAATCATAGAATCACAGAATATTTTGGGTTGGAAGGAACCTTTAGAGATCATCTAGTCCAACTTTCCTGCAGTAAGCAGGGACAACCTCATCTAGATCAGGTTGCTCAGAGCCTCGTCCAACCTGACCTTGAATGTTTCCAGGAATGGGTCCTGTACCACCTTTCTGGGCAACCTGTTTCAGTGTTTCACCACCCTCATTGTAAAAAATTTCTGCCTTATATCCAGTCTAAATCTATCCTCTCTTAGTTTAAAACCATTACTCCTTGCCCTATCACAGCAGGCCTTGCGAAAAAGATTGTCCCCATCTTTCTTGTGGGCCCCCCTTTAAGTACTGAAAGGCCACAACAAGGTCTCCCTGAAGCCTTCTCTTCTCCAGGGTAAACAACCCCAGTGTCCTCAGCCTGTCCTCACAGGAGGGGTGCTCCAGCCCTCGGATCGTTTCTGTGGCCCTCCTCTGGACCTGTTCTAACAGTTCCATGTCCTTCTTGTGTTGAGGGCTTCAGAACTGGACACAGTACTCCAGGTGAGGTCTCACCAGAGCGGAGTAGAGGGGCAGAATCACCTCCCTCAGTTTGCTGGTCACACTTCTTTTGATGCATCCCAGGATATAGTTGGCTGCTTGGGCTGTGAGCACACGTTGCCAGCTCATGTCCAGCTTCTCATCCACCAGTACAGCCAAGTCCTCTGCTGGGCTGGTCTCAATCACATCATCCCCATCATTCCTGTTCATCTATGTCCCTCCTCTGGTCTCAGCCTAAAATGCAACAAAAGGAGGGAATTAGGGATATAGCACTGGTCCTGGATCTTTCATTGAAGAATTTCCAAAAAGTTAAGCTTTTTTACTTCTCCTGACATGATATACTCTAATAGGTCTCCTTGGTTTATCCTTGAGATTCAAAACATGTACGAATTAGTCACTGCTCTGAGAGCTAATTCCTGATTCAGTTGTCCACTCTGCAGAAGAAAGGTTCTAGTAATACTTGCCTGACATCTCACACTAAAGTGAAATTTTATTGTCAATATAAATAGTTCACAGTTCATAAATGAAAATATAATGTAAGTTTTAGAGATTTATTTTAATTATATTTTCTGCAGGTTCACACATTTTGGAGAGCTTTGGAAATAGAAAAATGTCAGAATGAGAGAGTATGCATGACAGGAGGGGATTTCCTAGTCACAGTTGCAGTTCTCTTGCAGGAGATCTCATAGATTACCAGTGAAGAGAGAAATATATCTTCTTTTCAGTGTGAACAATTCCAGATTTCCTCCTTTGGAAAAAAAAAATAAAAAGAAAAGAAAAGAAAAATTATCAGCAGAGAAAATAGAGAAAGCACTGCTTTAAAATTTCTGTTTCAGAACATTTTTGCTGTGCTTGCTTCAAGTTCCATTTCCTGCTTCATTGTTTTATTGTGACTGTAGTAGAAAACATATTCCCTTCTTTGTATGTGACTCATAATCATTGTTGCTGACTATTCATTCAGTTCAGACTTGCTGCTGTGTCCCAGCTCTTGTTCGAGACCTGCTTTGTTCTAGTATTTAGTTGGGAACGTGAGCAGGTTTTATTCCTCTTTTTATACCTTAGAAGGTAAACAAGGGAGAGATATTACATTTTCCATGTGTTTCCAGACATATCTTATCTTTTATATTAGTCACTCTAAGCTGATGTTTCAGTCTGTTTAAAGTTGACCTCTCGAGTTGTGAACTTCCTTGAAAAACACTGATAAGCAAAAAAAATTTAACAGCAATTAGCAAGGGAGTGGTAGTGCCGTTTGTTAACATTAGCCTTTTACCTCAAGAAAGTAGAATGCAAAGGTGGTGAAAGTTCCCAGGTAAAGAAACAAACATATTGGCAAATCAGCATGATGGCTTCAGCATGGTACTCATGAAAGGAAGTGGCCTGTAGTTCAGAAAGAGCATCGTTCGAAGGTGCTTACCAAAAGATGCAGTTTCTCTCTCAAATTGGTGAATGGAGGTGTGTTTCTGAAGGGCAACATCAGCCACCATGGCATTTTCCAGCTTTTCAGTATTCTGAAATCCCATGACGAACCTGGCCTACTGAAAGCAGTCCTGCCAGTAAAAGCAGTCCTGCCAGTCCCGCTAGTGGATACTAGCGAATGAAAAGCTGGACGTAAGCCGGCAATGTGTGCTTGCAGTCCAGAAAGCCATCAGTATCCTGGGCTGCATCAAAAGAGGCACGGCCAGCAGGTCGAGGGAGGTCATGAGATGAAACCACACCTGGAATGCTGTGTCCAGCTCTAGGACCCCCAGCATAAGAAAGACATGAACCTGCTGGAGCAACTACGGAGGCAGTCCACAAAGATGATCAGGGCACTGGAGCACCTCCCCTGTGTGGCTAGGCTGAGAGAGTTGGGTTTGTTCAGCCTAGAGAAGAGACAGCTCCAGGGAGACCTTATAGTTGCCTTCCAGTACTTAAAGAGGGCCTTCAGGAAAGATGGGGAGGGACTTTTTATCAGAGAGTGTAGCAATAGGACAAGGTGTAATGGATTTAAACTGAAGGAGGGTAGATTTTGATTGGATATTAGGAAGGAGATCTTCACAATGAGGGTGGTGAGACACTGGAACAGGTTGTCCAGAGAAGCTGTGGATGCCCGCTCCCTGGAAGTGTTCAAGGCCAGGTTAGACAGGGCTTTGAGCAACCTGGTCTAGTAGGAGGTGTCCCTGCCTATGGCAGAGGGATTGGAACTGGATGATCTTTAAGGTCCCTTCCAACCAAAACCATTCTGTGATTTTATAATTCGATACATTGAGTTTGTGCTGTGAAGGGTGAAGGACCAATCCCTGCCACAGTTTCACCTTTCCCTCTTAATATGGACTAGCAATTTGACCATGCAGTCAATTATTTCACAATACTGCTCAGTTTTTTCCTGGGAGTTTGTAAATAATGAAAATACATGGTTAGGGACAGGGTGAAGAAATCTTTTCTTAATGAGTAGTTTATCCAGTCAGGCTTGGGTGTTTTTTTTGCTTTTTCATGAATTTGTTGATTACTCAGTGAGTGTTTCATGTAAACAAATCTAAACCTGGGACTGCTTGCAAAATCAGTTCTCTGCATGTACTATTATTCACTTTTTTCCATTTTTCCATCAGTCGCCTCAGCTACATGGCATGATTTCTGATCATTGTCTCCATGAAAGTAGCTGTATCACAGTTTTACTAACAAAAGAAAGGATGTTATCAAGTTTTTATTCTCTCATGGACAGTGTAGGAACAACTTATTGAATTAGGAAGAGGCAAGTTGGCAAAACCAACTTTTTTTCTTCCAGTTTTATTGCATTAGGTCTCTCCCTGAAATATCACTGTTAGAAAGCATAGTAGAAAATTTCAATATTGGCTAAGATAGGATTTTTATAAGTACATCTCATTTGGAGAACAGAAACTCTATATGCACATGGGTCTACGTTAGGGACCAAGAGAACAATCAGAAATTAGTGGAATACCTAGATCGAGTACATGGGCCTATGGAAGAACAAGAGAGGGAACCAGTCCAGTGCTCCAGAAGCAAGTCAGAAAGCTGAAGGAGAGACTGCCTTGTGTCAATGTTCTAATTATCCCAGGACCCTGCCAGGGCAAAGCAGCTCTTATTCTAGCTGAGCTCTCTGTGCAATGTGAGCACTAAGCATCACAGTCACATTCATAGTTATACTTTGTGGAGCTCAGCCCTCTAACTGCAAAGCCTACGTGACTCTGGGTTCAACAGTGCCTTTTATCTTTTTACCTCATTCACCAGTTTTCTATTATTTGTGACAGATCCTCAGTGTTATTTTCACAAACACTGAGTAACTATGTTATGGGGATATTTGTTCATTCCTCGCTTGGAAGGCTGCAATTAGAGACTCCTTAAGCCTCTGCTCTGGCTGTGAAGGGAAAGACCAGTACAGGAAATGTGAACTTCTTGCTTATTTCTAAAGCAGTGTAACATTTGTACTTGCCTTTATACATAATCAGCATGTTAACGAGCAAGCCAGCAGTGGAATAAGCCAGGGAACTACAAGAATAGGGGCTTATGCCAGCCCTGATCCAACAATGGAAAGTCCTAAAATGAGCACTACTAGGATAGCTGCTGCCTAGGCTGCCTCTTCTGTGACGGCCAGAGCATAGTCCTTGGTGCAGAGGTGCAAGGCTGCCCACACGAATGATCCAGATAAAGCAGGAAGCCATTCATAACGATTCTGCCCACTCACTCCATCCCAAAAAAACACTGTTTTGTTGCTGACTGTATGGGCTTGGATTTAATTTATCCACAAAGATTCATGTAAGCAAAATTAATCTGTGCAAACGCTCACGAGAAATATAAATGAGCCAGGGATCAAAATCATAAACTCTGCTCAGACTCACCTTTTTCCAAGAAACACAAAACACTCCTTCATCCTCAGCTAGGAGATCAAAACAAAACATTGTTCTCACTGCAGAAGAGATAGTTAGAGGGATATGGATATGATTAAAACTTTATATTTTGTAGAACTTTATTATTATATTATTTTACAATGTTTAAGGGCATGTGCTTTAGTTAAAATTCCTTTAAAATGTAAGTAAGGAGCACAATTTTTAAAGGGGCTGAAAACTTGATACAAAATACTAGGTTTTGGTACTAGGAAAACCATTTTCCATTAACCAGAATGACAGATTTGTATTGTTTTATATACATATGTTGGTTAGGTATTTAGATCCCGTTCCTGCAGGGTATTTGTGCATTTGTGCATATCTGGACCATTTTGGATCTTACCACTCTACAGGTGCAGAAAGGAAATCAGTAAAAAAAGAAAAATAAATTTAAAATTGCTTATCAGAAATTATCAATAACTCTGTCTTACTGACCTTGCTGTCACGAGCAGGGCTGCTGGAGACTGGCTGCATTGAAAAAATTAATCAAGGCCTAATGTTCTGCTGACCCTGTTGTGTCTTTTACATTTTGGCATAAAAAGGAAGTAACAGAATCTCTCCACAGGCTGTGCATTTATAATTAATACTGATTGGGTATACTGGTAATTTTATGTGATAAAGATATTAAAATAGTGTCAATAAACCAGAAACAAGTGATGTGTAAAATAATTAACACTAAAGGTAACATAATAAATTACTTATTAAAATCCATAGATGGATTATGTGACCCTGTGATTACAAAGACTACGGAGCACATGACTTGGTGTACATCTTCTGGTCCAAACACCTTACTGCACCCTGTCAGATTACTGGCTCTTGACATTAAATAAAATTCAGGTATGATTTATGGGGTGGCCTTTTGACAGGAGCTGGAATCAGAAATGGGTTAGGGTTTGCCAGTGTTCAGCACTGTTTTCATTACCTACTGATATAATGCAAGTATTACATTTAGTCAACCGAATTATGTGTAGCTCTTGGAGATTCTCTCTCTCACTCCCTGTAGCCATTGTTCCACTCATAATAAAATTATCCTATCAATTTGCCACAAGAGGAAGACCAGAGTTCAGTAAATTAAAGCCATGTGTTTTTGTGCCCTAGACAAAATGATACCAATCAAAAAAAAAAACCACCACCACCAAAAAATCAAACCAACAAACCCAACTAGATTCTATTTTTAAATTGTTCGTGGAGAACAATGAGATTGGCTCACAGAGGAGGCCACCCCTCAATTCCAGGCACTGGAAATTTCATTTTCCTTAATTAGTAAAACAGCATCTATCTAGAAAAAAAAAGATAATAATAAAACAACAAGCAAGATGCTAAATGATATGTCAAAAATGACACCTGGCCTCCCCTATGACTGATTAGTTTAAGAGATTTGCTATGTGAGGTGGAAGCATTATTTTGCACTTCTTTCCCTCCACTCCCTGTAAAATTTCATTTTTCTTTAGACATCTTGAAAATGGTGTTTTTACACACAGACAGAAAAACACCCCAGTTCTGACAGCTGAGGCGAAGCCATCTCAGTGGTTTAGCAGTACTGTCACACAGAAGACCTGAATTTGGGAGTGGCCTGGGGGCACTCTCTTTATGAGCCTTTGATGCTCTGATGTGTCACAGAGGTGATGCGCTTTGACTTCAGGCAGCAGCACTTGCTGACGGCTCCTGCCTCTGTAAGCACCTCCTGATGGCTGAATTATGACGCAGCATTCACATAGCATGGTAGGAGATTGCTTTAGCCCCGTCCTGACTGGGGAATGAATGAAACTAATAGCAGTTTCATGTACTGTGTGCTGGTACACAAAATGCTCCCCAAATTAATCTGGCTGTGTATCAGAAGAACTATTTACAGAGCTTCCGCAGCAACAGCTAGACTTTGCACTACGTATAATGCAGAATGACTTCCTGGGGCCATCTCCAAACTCTTTCTGCTTACAACCTGGGATTATTCCTCTGAGTTCCAGTGAAGTACTACTTTTTTATTTTTAACAGTTACTAGCTGTTGTGACTTTTGTGCCAATAAGCATTCACCTGAGGTCCAGAAATTGCTAGCATGTAGTTCAATCTACGGATACAGCATCCATGCCGTCTCCTGCAACTTCTCAGACAAAAAAGTACCTCAGGTGTTCTGACTTTTCAGCTAGTCTTCCAATTCTTATTTCTCTGGATATTCCTTTTTGTCTTCTACTTTGCTGCTGTCTTCATACTGTTGGTTGGTTTTATGCTGGAACTCTGTACTCTTTATATATCTCTTCTCATCAGATGAAAGTATCTCCAATGTGAAGGCAGCTATGGATCTCCATAAAGCCCTCTTATCCTGCTACTGGCAGGGTGTTCTGGATGATACTTTGTAGTTACACTTAGTCATTTTAGTACTGCCATGATTCTTTTCAGATACTGTATACGAGCTCTGAGTGGTCATTTCTTTGCTATTTCTTTATGTGTCTATTTTATTGCTGGGCTCGCACCTATGCATTATGACTGTTGGTCCATGCCTTCTTTGTTACGCAGCATTTCCTGCTTAGCTGATGTTTCTCTTAACTGATCTGTTGCCCATCTATTGTCCTTCTTCTGGGTTGCAGGAGGATAATCTGCAAGGAAACGACTGTGATTTATCTCCCTATGCTGGGCACACATTTAGCTTCAGAGACAGTTGTGCTGGTTTTGGCTAGGACAGCATTAATTTCCTTCATAGTACCTAGTACGGGGCTATGTTTTGTGCTGAAAACAGCGCTGATAGTACAGGGATGTTTTCATTATTGCTGAGCAATGCTTATACAGGGTCAAAGCCTTTTCTGCATCTCACACCACACCACCAGTGAGTCGGCTGGAGGTGCACAAGAAAGTGGGAGGGGACACAGCTGGGACGGCTGTCCCATATGGTATAGAATAGTCCCAGAGGGGATATTCTATACCGTATGGTATCATGCTCAGCATATAAAGCCGGGGAAAGAAGGAGGAAGAGGAGGATGTTTGCAGTGATGGTGTTTCGTCTTCCCAAGTAACCACCACACATGATGGAGCCCTGCTTTCCTGGAGATGGCTGAACATCTGCCTGTTGATGGGAAGTAGTGAATGAATACCTTGCTTTGCTTTGGTTGTGTGCGTGGCTTTTGCTTTCCCTATTAAACTGTCTTTATCTCAACCCACAAGTTTTCTCACATTTACTCTTCCAATCCTCTTCTCCATCCTACCAGGGGGGAGTGAGCGAATGACTGTGTGGTACTTAGTTGCTGGCTGGGGTTAAACCACAACAACAGTTCACTGCGGTTCACCTATGCTTTTGATTAATTTTCTTGGTTCTAGTCCACATTTATTCAATCTAGCATTAAGCAGCTAAGTGGGCACTTAAATTAGGAGCATCACTGCCCTTTTCTAATCAACAGCGATGGAGAAGAGCACTTTCAAAGGGCAGTTTGAAACACAGATTAACTTGCTCTGTGGAAGTACCTACTTTGCTGCTGGTGGGGATGACTCTCCAAAGCTTTACATTATGTAGGATGAACTTGGGGCCAAATTTGCTTACCTAAAATCAGAGTAATTACTCCCTGCCTCTGTTCAGTTTCTATCCTCAAAAGTTCAGTCCAAACCAAGCTTTTGGGTTAGGAGTCCATGAGACTGTAGCATACTTTGTCAATAACTATTAAGCGCCCCACGGTGTTCGATACACATTTTTCACTCGTCTTTCATACTTGATGCCTGTAGGCAGTACATTCCTCAACTTCTCTCTTGTATTTATGCCCCAAGAAGTGGTCTATGCAAAGTTATTTACTATGTAATGAGATCAGACTAGCAGTGTGCTGCCAGTCACTTACTGAGGTTTAGCTGATGAGTGCTCTCTTGTTGAGGAATAGTAAATCATTTGCTTATGATTGTCTACCCATATCCTGAATAGTAATATGCTCAAGATCAGAAAAAACCTCATTCTTAGCACAGCCAGGTGAAATCTTGGTGCTGCTGGAATCTGAAGAATCAAACTAATAAAAAAATGATAAATCCTTCTACTTTTACTTCATTCACCACTTCCGGACTGCACTTGTATTCCAGACACTGGAAGTGACAATGCCACCAAAGGAGGCTCAGTCTTAAGTTCAATCTTGTCCATCTTAGGATTCATGCAACAGGTTATGGACACACAACTTACCATAAAGAAAAGTATAATGTGCACTTGTATCTTGACAGCTACTCTGTCGTAACTGGTTACAAGCATGTTCTCTCTTCATGGTAAATGCATCATTTTGGGGACAATTTACCTCTTGAAGATGGCATAAATCTGATTTTCCCTTCTGGAGAGCATGCACAGCTCATTACTAAGGAACAGTTGATGTCACATATATTCACACTTCAAGTTATTCTACCCAGGATTATCCCTGTGCCCTACCTTCTGGTCCCTCACAGAGCTAATTAACCCAACCTCTGCTTTAAGAAGGGCATAGAAACTTCAACTTTTGGGACTGGCTATCACAGCAAGTCAGTAACTGTGAGGGTTTGTGAGGGAATGTGGTGTGAAATAAGTCTTATATGTACTCTTATAGCCAGTGTTTCCAATTTGCTCTGTGAAAACCATGTTGACTGTGGTTGGAAGTGCAAAAAATTTTGCAAAGTACTTGTTGAATTAAGGAGAATTTAATATGTTATCTTATGGTCACAGTGCTACATAGTTAGGTCTGAGACAATATTTCTGTTTTAAGTGTATATTTCTTTGAGCGTTTTGGTTGATTGCTTGTTCCTAATCTCTTAGGCCACAATACTGAACTTGCAATGCCAAAAACCAAGCTGCTCTGTGGAGAAGTCAAATTTTATTTTCTTATTAGGCTAAATTTGGGTTGGATATGGTCCTTGTCCAAATGTTATACCTGTCCTCTTTTCATTTAAATATTTTTTGACACTTACAGTTCATCACAGTCTACAGTAATGCTATTTTTGGTGAGCTGGATGAAAAGGCAGTCAACCCTTTGTGAATTGCTTGAGCATGGAGGTGAGGAGACAAGCATTTTTCTCTTTAGAATTCATATTTTTGGGGTTTTTTTTGTTCTCGGCTCCTCTCAAATATCTCTTTACTAAAACTACAAAATCTGTATGCCATGCAAACTCATTTGTGTAAAAACTGGTCTTGATTATAATGCTTGGACTAGAACAAAGGTAGAGGAGAGTTGCATTCATAGTCTTCAAAAGTGGACATGGAGTTAGGTGCAGCCTTCAAGTGAAGTGGTACATATCCTGCTGTAAGAATCTCCTCACAGCACCAGGAATAGGAGCAGGTTCATTGACTCGTACCACCTGTTAGGACCATGTGTGTTTGCCCATGCCACTATAGCAGGGAAGTGCAGTGGTGGTACAACTCCCACATCACCATGGTGGCTACCTCCATCCTAGATTGGCTCCTGCCAGGGCTTGGTCAGATCAGAGAAAGCCTGTCTGAGTACAGAATCACATTAATTTGCTCCATGTTTATTTTCACTAACTGTAAGAAGGTGAGTCAGTTGAGAATGTGGAGCTGATGCCAGTAGAGCTTCTTCATTGCATGACTTTTCTTATATCAACATATCAGGCTGGTCACTTTCATTACCAGTGACAGAGAATAAGATTCAGAGGAAAGGACAGTCTGGCTGTAAAAATCCTTAAGACCAAAAGGTTGTTCACTCCCCTCCTGGATTCCATATGAGGGCAAAAGATGCTGTCCCCTGCAGAATTCATATTTATGGAAGAATATAGTTCCTGTTCTTTGGAACACACAAACTTCTGTATCTTTGTTGTTCTGACTTCTACTGGTTGTTTATTTAAGAGATCAAACTTGTATCAGATAAGGCAATGGCCAATAAATAAGGTGTATCCTAGGATAAACCCTGTTCTAGAATTTCAAATGTTAAGATCAAGTAATCCATAATAACAGCCAGGAAAAGCAGTAGTGAATAGCACATTGGGACCCAGCAGACATAGGGCATTTTCTTCATTGTGTCTCTGAGCTGCTTAGGCAGGTTACTTTACTTCTTTCTGCCTCAGTTATTCCATCTAAAATAGCCATAATAATAATACTGTCATACTTTGTGATGCTAGGTAGTACTACAATAACCTATTCTTTAGATGAAGGAACTAAGAAGAGATATCAGAAATACAAATATATTTTCTGAAATGGGCTGTTGCTTTCAAGGCTCAGAGAAGACTGTTAGCAATGTTGATATTTTTGGTTGCAAAAACTGTGGTTTCAAGTTTACTACTTGAATGAATTATCTCCTAATAAAAATAGAATTTCATTTAAAGCTTGCTTACTGAAGAATGTATACTGCATTCACCATCAAACTTCATAATTTTTATTAATTTTTTATATAATTCTCTTATTCATTAGTTGTTCTTATTACAGCGATAGTGGATGGCATATTCATTTCAAGCAGCACTTATTTTCAGTGACCAATAACTCTGAAATAATTAGTTTCTGAGCTGAAGTTTTCATGCTTCTTTTCATCCAAAGAGTTAATATTTTTGATGCTTAATTTTGAAAATCCAAACCCAAGCTGGGTTATTTTTCAGGCTAAGAAATTCAAGAAATGGCAGGTATTATTTGGTTTGGTTTTTTAGCAGTTCTGAAATACATTGCTCAATCTGGTTTCCTTTCTTCAATTTATTGAGTATGGTATTTCATCTTGTGCAAGAAAAAGAAAGGAAAAAATAAGAAATATTTTTTTAAAGCATAAAATGACTTAGGGGCTCAAGTTCTACAGAAAATCAACTAGACAAATTTGCACAAGTCACTTAGAGTTTCCCAGATAAACGTCACTCTCATTGAAATAATTGCAGTTTAGTTTTAATTAGTTCCTTGCAATGGTTTAAGGTGCTTTTAAAGTCTTGGTTTTCTTGAAAATTGTGCTCAGAAATGGCTAGCTTAACACCAAAAAGCAGCTGATTAGAAATGTGGCCCCATTCATTGTAAAGGCTAGTGGAAGGTGATAGGAGCAGCCTCGGTCACTGATGGTTGACACCAAGACTCTCTGTCAGTCAGGGAGAACAGCAAAAATAGTACATTGATATTTTTAAAATTCCTGGAGAAAGGTTGGAGTGCCCTCATTAAATGGGCTCCCTTTGACTTTGGTAACCTAGTTTATTTATTTAGTGACTGGAGGACTGAAGTGAGAAGAACTACAACTTCATTTGGTTGTATTGATGTCCCCCATCTTGTGTGGGGAGATTCTTCCCTGCTGAA
>NW_010199845.1:127456-150195 GCF_000695765.1 Mesitornis unicolor
TAACCTTTATCCCCTTTCCAATACCTCCTTAAAGCTTGCCTCTACCTGTGCCTACAAATCACTCCCATCTGCCTTTGGTTAGGCAAGTGACTCTTGCTTTTCTGCTAAACTGTTTGTTTTATTGTTACTTAATCCTCACAAACCACCCCCACCCCCTCACGTCTCCCTCTGAGTTCTGTCTGATATGCAGATTGGGAAAGTGTTGGGGTGGGGGCTCTGTTATTTTATCAGTATGTTTAGCCTAGCACAAGGGGACTGATCCTTAACTGACACCCTGTGCATCGCCATAACGCAAAATAATAACAGAGGATTTTATAGGCTAGCAGATACTTCAGGGCAAATGATAAATAATGAAGGGGATTTGTATTTTGTGTAAGCAAAGAAATATGGTTAAATCTTCTGCAGGAACCTGAGTCTGTTCAGTCCGTAAATAATTTCTAGCCTTTCTGCTACATTAATACACAATCAACTCCCATTAACTCAGTTGCTTTCAAGGATCCACAGTCCTTACCTGTAACAATAGCCAAGCTCAACTCAAGTTATATTTAAAATTTTTGCTAATCAGTATGGATTTGAATGCTTTCTGAGAAGTACTCTGCTCATTTTAAGTGCCGCAATTGGAGCTCTGTCATTAGAAAAGAAACATTTGGGGGTCTGGGAAACAAAACAGGAATGCGAGCAAGGTAATTATCATAACAGTCGGCTCTGGGAGCGCAGGAAGTGGTGCTCTGTGGCGCAAATGCTGCTCCTTGCAGCCCCAGCCTGAAATGAGACGTTTCCACTAGATAACTCAAAATAAGTTTTAATATTATTTTTAATCATGAAAATGTTTCAAACACTCTTCTGTCTATTCATTACAGCAGGAGTGGTTATTTCATTTTTTAATAGGAGCACTTACAAACAATCCAAGTGCAATAACCAGCAGCACAAAATTATCAGTGATTTAGCCGATGCTGAACTTCTTGCTTGTCAAACGGAGCAGATTGTTTTTCCTCCTTTTTCCTAGCTCTTAGGTAAATTTCACTGCTTTGTAGCATCTCACACTAGACAAAGAGCGGGGAAGGGATGAAAAAGCATGAAGCACAAGCATTGCAAGGCCAACACAATTTCTTGTTTGTGAATGTAAAGCAGAGTTGTAAGCTAAGTGGGAAATGCTGGCTGGGAGCTATCTCGAATCCCTGCAAGTAAAAACATCAGGGATCAGAAAGCCGGTTCCAAAGGCAATTGACGAATTACTTTGTGCGTGTTTTAATTACCCTATCATCCTGAGATTTTTGTGTATTGATCTGAACAGTAGTAATAAAGCGCTTTCCTCCCCTCAGCCCCTTCTAAGCATTAGAGCTTTGTCTATTAGGTATGCTTCTAAGGAGAGAAATTACTCATCATCTAGACTAGCATAGAGGAAGGGGGAAAAAATACAAATGGGCAGGCATGATTTCTTCTGCTATTCAATATGTTTAAATCTAAATTGTTCATATAATTATTCCAGCATGTATTTTCTTCTAGGCTGCAGCCAGGCAGAAAAATTTAAAACATGAGAAATTGGACAATGCTAATGTGAAGTCAAATGTAGTTAAATGTTACATTCCTTTCAATGTCATTTACCAATAGTTATGTATCATACTAAAATTAAACGAAAATATTAGCCTGAGAGTCAATGTATTAGTGGGATTTACAATAACTAATATTTGAATAACCCTGGAAAAAAACCCTGAAATGAACATTACGAACAGTTCAATCAAGAATGGCTCTGGGCATAGGTGGCTGGGAAGGATACCTCAGAATAATTTTGAGAAGGTATTTTTTGTGAGCTTCTCGGGATTCCACTATAATTTAAAAGCTAACTGCTCACATATAAGTAAAAGCTACCTATTCACATATACTATAAGTATTAACCAGTATAAATAATGATAATAACAGGTATGGATAACGACCTTTATAGGTAATGGCAAAGGAAGAAGGAAAAAACCTAGATTCTCAACAGCACTGAAAGAAAAGCATTTTGAACCTCATGTTACGTGTAGATAAACTTGGACACTCATTTGAGCCTCAGTTCCTTAAGGAACTCACACTGAGAATTTGGCTCAACTTAAAACTGCAAATTCTTTCACCAAATCGCAAAGCAAGGCACTAACAAATTTGAAAATGAAGTCTCTCTGTCCAACTTTTCAGTCAGCCAATGGGACGAGCTGCCTGTTTCCCCATTTCCCCCTCCTTGCAAATGGGGCTGCCAAAGTGCTGCTGAGCCCTGGGAGTCATGCAGGCGAGCGGAGACCAGTGGGGCCCCCATGAAGCTCTTGCATGAAGGACGGGGCACATGTATGAGCGATGGGATTCCAAATCCCATCTTTACCCAATAATAATTAATAATTAATTAATACTTAACACCCATCTAGTGCTTTACAAGCATTAACTAATTAAGCTAATTCACCCAAGGTCAGTCCTTTGTACTCTCACAATACCCGAGATCTTTTTGATCATACACCCTAAAGAGTAAAAACAGTGTATCAGTAATGTTAGTTTTAGCCTAAGATTATTTGGCAATTATGATCATTAGGGATGGAATTAATCAAATATCTACTGTGTCCCATTTTTGCATTATATCTTCCTTTCTGCATTTACTATTTTTATCTTTATTAATAGCTACTGCTCAGTGGCCTTAAAGAATTTCACCATTCAACAGAAACTTTTCTTTCCAGACTTATGCTAATTAGTACCTTGTTTGTGGCTTCAGTGTGATTTATGAGCTACTCTGAGCCCTGAATAACAAAATATCAGGCTATCTCCATAACTGTCTATTAATTTGTTTATCTTTCTATCTGTCTACCTATCTGTTGAAATTTAAAACAGTGCAATAACTTTGAGAACAGTGACACTAATGCAGCATTAGATTAAAAGAATGTTACTTTATACAGGCGTAAATGTAATTTAGAGGCACTTAGAGGAAGCTATATACTTAACATGATTCTTGGCCAGTGAAGACAGGTTGATCCCACTCATTTTGGGATTGCTAATTTGCAGTTAATTAGGAAGATTGATTCTGTTCTCTGATGCATAGGCCCAACCCTAAATGCATTTTTCCGGTTTCTGTGGCACCACGCTAGTTATCATTGTCATGGTGCAAGTATAACTGAATGACACAGTCCTTCATAAAACATAATACTTGGGGCGTTTGGGAAAGTAAATCTCATAACCATTAGCAAACATTTTTCTAGTTTACTCTGTAGACTAAAATCTAGTGCCATCTGCATTTAAAACAACTTTCAAATTACATTCCTTTGAGAAGGTTTATTGCAATTAACAAATAAAACCGCAGAGTTGATTTAATCCTCAACTAAAATAACACAATTTCAGAGTTTGAGGGAAATAAAATATTGACATTTTGCTTGAAGGAGCTTGTATCTTTAAATAAACGCAGTGGGCATGGCATACTTAAGCTTGTACCTTTTATAGAAGCTAACATTTATTTTCAATGTGTTATCTCTTGAGGAGATTCTTACCCTATACTCTCAAAATACAAGCTGGTATGAACGGATTTGGGGGTGGAGTGAAGATGTCAGAATAATCTGCAGCTAGTGTGGGCTAGCAGTAAATTGCTGCTCCCTTAGAGCAGGGGGAAAGCAGAGGGAGAGCTGTGCTTCCACAAGGAATTATGGGGCACGGTGTCTTGTGGGACTGTCCTGGCCTGATGCAGGTTACACCACACACATATAAAGACAGAATCTGTCCTTTTCATCCTGTGCGATTTATTAAATGAACAGGGCTTCAAAGAGAATGTTTTGGTTGTCTATATCCTCATGCTTGACAACAATTCATGAAAAGTACATCTAGTAAGTTGAGCTTTTCTCACACCTTACCTGATTTCAAACGGATCATTTTTCCTCAGTTTGGGTTTCAATACAGCTGCAGGTATCCGACCTCGGGGGCTGTGAACCTTTGCAAAGGCAAACCAGGATACGTCTTTCTGTGCCTCGGCCACACCAGACTGTGTCTGGCTGCAATGGTCTTCCCAGCTAGTCTTCTCCCTCTGCATCAGTACTGTCCCTTGCCCCTCCACACAGCTGGTACAAACACACATGATCCCACATCTATTCTACAAAAATTATAGTTACACTGGGGCATTCTTCTATGGTCAGACAATTTTTCTGTCCAGACTGTTTTAATGAAAGCACACTTTCGAGCAATTTTGCACCAGAAAGTCTGTCCCAGGTTATCTGCTATGGGAGTACTACATTAATGATTCATAAATAAATAAATTCCTTCATTTATCACTTTACAGACAACTAGGAAACTTTTCAAAACAAGTTTTATGGAAAATTCCTAGGTGTTATTCTAAAACAGCAAAATGAGGTGTGTTGAGTGAGTCTGGAAAAGCACAGATATACTAAACCTGAGAACCTAGAGAGGGCCAAAGGCATTTTGTTATCCATTTGAGGAAAGAAAGAGATAAAGAGGATTGAGATACTTGCTACAGAATAGTTCCCAGACTCAGTAATTTTCCTTTCAAAATTTCAATGTCACTGTGTTCACCATCTTTCTCTTATCCCTTAACCTTTCAGTTTTGCAGTCCTCAGTGCTCACAATCCTGTAAGACACTGGTTGCAAATAAAATGAAAAATATCAAATATCAAAATATCCACCAGATGTAAGCATGCAGGGTAGCAAGAGCAGACAGTGGACACACCTCTCAGTCAGCCCCATCAGCTTCTTCAATATACACATGTGGCTTGTTGTCAGTACTTGTGGTTGCAGCCCAAAAGGATCAGGATCAAAGCAAGTGCTTTCCTAGTTCAAAGCCAAATTTGTGTCTTTGCTGGCTCATTTGAATTTTTCATCCAGACTTTCATGGCTTCCTTGTGTGCCTGTAATTACCACATCTTTAAAACCTGACAATCCCTTCATATGGGCCAAATTCCTTTCTCAGATTGTGCTTGTGCTCTCCACAGGGGTCCAAGAAAAGATATACATATGCTCTCTACAGCACAAACTTTGGGCCTAAATTTGATCCATAAAAATATGAATAGAAAAATAGGCAAGTATGACTGTATACTTCACAGACAGGAAAAGAAAGTAATTCAGAAACTTCTGAATAGTATCCTTGGGGCCTGATGTGTACTTCTAGGATCTCTGCTAGATGTTAGGATATGCAGATAGTTGAATATTTTCCCTTTGAACAGTAGATCCACCCAAATCTGCCTAGCAGAAGAATTAAGCAGATGCTTAATTAATCTTGTATCAATATTTCCAGTGGATGCGTTGCAGGTTTTCTCCCAGTTTGAATACCAAATCTCTGACCTCCATGTGTGTGCTCCTAACCACTGCTTAGGGCTTAGCGACCATTGACTTCCATGACCAAGATGATGAGCACCTTTGCAACTTCCCAGCAACACAAAAGGAGGAGCACGAACTGGCAGCTCGAGTTTCCTCTGGAATGGGGAAATGCCCCATAATTGCAGAGTCAGTGAATCCAGGGCTCATACCATCGCACCCACACCCACAAGGTCTGGCTACGCAAGGTTTGTGGGTGACTTGTCGGCAGTGAAGATCAGATAGCAGAGTTTAGAACAGGCAGTAGGAAGATTTAAACCTGGTGCAGAGAAAAAAAAGACCTGACCTAAAGCTCATGAGGCCGTAATCAACTCTTGCTTGCTTTCCACACTCTTCTTAGTGGACACAGAAATGGACCATAGGGAAGTAGAAAATTGGAAAGTACTTATAGAAGGCACCAAAAGGCTCTGTTTCTGATTCGAGCCTTCTGTGATATGTGCTTTTTAACCTCATTGTTAACTCCTCCTCAATCATGCAATCAACAGGATAATTGCCAACCTTTCTCAGTTTTTCCATTCCCACACTTCTGGCGGTCCTGTCCACCTCTTAGCAGCCAGTTAAAGTCTCTCAAACATCAGCTTATCCTTTTCCTCTGACTCATGGTTTCCTCTTTCCCCCATTTTATTTCCCGTTTCCTCCCAGATCTCCCAACCTAATTCATGACCACCTCTGAGTAGAGTCAGCAGCCCAACTCAGCCGTAGTGACTCCCATTATCCCTCACTTCCCTCTGAGTGTTTTTAAATCCTTTCCTGACCTCCAGTAGGCCTTCCTACCTTGGATAATCCCACTGAGGGGTGCTAGCTAGGCTGGGATTCTCTCCTGGGCTTGCATCAGCCTGCTACATTCAAATCTCATGCTCTGAGGCTTCCTCAGGTCAGACACATTCTGCGATGAATCTGACCTGGGGAAGCCCTGAAGCACAAGATATTTGAAAGGAGGATCAGTCTGAGGTTTGAAGCAGAGAAGGGGGGGTGGCGGGGGGTGTGTGCGAGATTCATGTTCAGACCAGGTCTTATTGTTTCTGAACCAGTTTTTCCACTGCTAGCTAACCATCACAGGTACCCAAACCACATTTCCTAAGCTATTCAGCAGGTCAAATTACTTGTTACAAAGGTGGAAATAAAACATAGGGGTTTTTTCCCATTGTTTTCCCTAAAAAGTAATTTCTAAAGGTGTGCATGGATGTACGTGTGTAAGTGCAGCGAAGCATTTAGAGATTACAACCATTTCCTGAATGAAAACGGGTAAATATAAATGTTTAGCATGTTTGTTTAAAATGTGAAAGAAAGTAATATTGATTAAGGCTGTGTGTTTGTTTACACCATTTTGGTAGTGTTAAGATGTCTGGCTATAATTACCAGGACCTGTCCACCTGTCAAAGAGCAACTGGGTTGTTTCACCATTGTCTGCCAGCAGTAAATCTCTGGGTCCGTATGGGCCTCACACAAATGAAAAGGAAAAAAAAAAAAAGAAAAGGAATACTTTCTAAAATGTGCGGTTCATTATGAAAACCACATGCTTCCTAAAGCTTTTTGGTTGTCATTACTCTGCCATATTTTATTATTTGTAGAATTCGGGTATGAAAAGTAACCAGATATGATATGATTATTTTCATGTTTAAAACAAAAATCAACAAAAAACACTTTAGCCTTAAAATCATGACAGAAAATAGTTGCATGGCACAAATCAGCTTTTAAAAAAGGAAACTAATTCTATAAATAGTTCTCTTATCCAGCTATGCCTAAAATAGGACTAACTCTATCCAGTATCTCAATTACATAATACAGTATATTAAAATAAGTCTCCCTTAATGTTACGTTGCAAAGGGTTTGGAGTCCAGGAACAACCTTGCAATAGCGACAGAGTGACCTTTTAAAAAGAAAAATGAAATGAAATACACTTTCATTTTCCAGAAATATGCATGAAAGTAAAAACTTGACAGCATGGAAGAACATAAGCAAATATATCTTTTTATTTGAAGATAAAAAGAAGCAGGGGCTAGAAAGGGAAAGGAAAAAACCTGTGAAAAAAACGGATGATGCAGTTTTTACGAATAAGCAGCTTAATGTATCTTGGCACCCACAGTAAGCCTTGTAGGAGCTCAAAGTGCCTCAGGCAATCTGTGAGCAGAATAGCAATTTTATTACTTTGTCATTAAACCAATTTCACAGCAGTATTGTTTGTTAATGAGCAGCGGCAAACGAGCGAAGATGTCACACACTGGAATAGCAGTGAGATTTGTGACCCAAGCTCAGAGCACTAAGATGGAAAGACCATGGCTATAAAAAAGGAAATACTTTGGGATGAAATGCAAAGTCTATACAGCAGAGCTTGTGTTTATGAGCTACCATTTTGCTAAGAGCTGTGAGAGAAATAAAGGTCTGGAAATATGCAGTTAAAACAGGGCCTATAAAATTAAAACCAAATTAAAGTATAGCAGAGGATTACTGCACAGGCTGTACTCTACAAAATATATTTTAAGTGATGAGGTGAAATCTAAATCAGTTTTGTTTGAATTTAGTTGGTATTTATAAAATTCAATAAAGCAAAGCCAAATTCAAAACAAAAGCAGCAGTCCCAGTCCTATGGTCTCTGATCTATAAGCTTCACTTTGAAGAAATTCAACTTACCAGTACTTAATTAGCAACTTGCCCTCTCTTTATGAGCAAAGATGATATATAGGTTTATATAAGAATATAAATATCGAATAGTCACAGTCTGTCTGCACACATGCGCATACACACACGCATGCACGGACGCACCCTGATCCTGTACTAAACAGTGAATCAGAATCACCCAGCAAAGATAGATTGCATGAAGCTGAACTGCATCATTTGATGGGACTCTTTTTTTTTTCTTCTTTTTTTTTTTTCTTTTTTTTTTTTTTTGAGCCAGGGCTGATCTTACAAAGAGATTGGGAGACAGCCTTGAGGGATACAAGAAACAGTGCCAAGCAGGCACATTACTGAATCCCTGCAAGGCATCCCGAGGTGAGTTTGCTGCCTGAGCTGTCTTTCCATGTTTATACACAGGGAAAACTAGTTCAAGCAATGCAATAAGTGGATCAGCATGACTGACTTAAAGGAAGAGGGGAAAATTAGCCCACTATTTTGCTCCAATTGCACTAGAGATGGGGAAATAGTTTTGCTGTCAGGACTTGCTTCTGAGCCACCTCCTTTCTTTCCTGTAATAAAGCCCCACCCCATTTGTTTCTATTACAATCACATTATTTAGCATAATTATCCTCTTAAAAATATCTAGATCACTACAAACGCTTCCGTTCTTTTGGCTGTTTGCTACCCCACCCATGAGGATTTGGGCACAGAGACTACCGTACATTTGCAGAATGCTTCAAGGGCTCCAGCGAAAGAATAAATTTAGCGTATTTGTGTGCCTGCCTGGATCTCGCTCCCAGTTTCTCACTCTCTGTGTGCATAGTCAATTTGAACAATGTATTTCACTTCAGTTCACAAGCACACTGACCTCTCTATCCAGTGATTAATATTTTTAGCTGCTTGGTTTCATAGCTTGGTAACTCGTGCATGTTTTCTGCTATTTAACGAAGGGGGTGAAGGGGACACTGCAGGAGAGGCTCATCACCGAGCGGTAGGCGGTGCTCACCGTTCTGGGAGCTCAGCTTAAGACGGTTTTCTGCCTGACAGGGCAAGACCCCCAGACAAATCACTGGCTGGGTCTATGGTGGTTGGCAGCCGTTCAAAACTGGTTCTCTGCCAGCAGTATTACTAGATAGCCAGACAGATCAATTCACTTTTACATTCCCGCCATTATTTATAGCACACTGTATATCTGCTCTTGCTTATGAACTAATGATTAGCAAATACAGTACACATAAAACATAAGCATTTGTTCTGTGGAAGGCTTTCTGTTGCTGATATTGCAGATAGTTTTACAGGTCACAGAGCCTTAAAAAGGATTTAAAGGGCATGTCTTGTGTAACATTTGTTCCTTTGAAAATGATGCTCCCTTCCTATTTTTCTGTAATTGAAGAGGATAGAAAGGTTTACTTGCTGCTTATGTTTCATTGAATTCTTGCATTTCCCCCTTCTCCTACAGACTTCTAAGGAAAACTCGTAGGAAGAGAGGCTTATATGTATTATTCAAGAACTGTAATTCAATGTACCACTTAGGCTTTTCTTTGCAAAAATATCTATCAGATTGGTAAAAACAAACACAAAAATTACCCGTTAACACTGCTTATTTTTTAGAAGGAGTCACGGCAACTGTAATTTTGTAAACTGTATGGAAAGTCAGATGATTGGTGTGAAAATACCATACCTTTACCAGACTCTTGTGGCTGTTAAAATGCAAGTTGTAGTATTAATTGCTTCAGGTACTTGCATTTCTGAGATAAAATAGGGAAGGTCAGCCCAAATCTAAGGCTCCAGCTCCAAAACAGTATAGATCTACTGAATTTTTAAAATCCAAATACGATCCAAAATTGCTGGCCAAATTAATCCCTGGCATAAACTCAGTAAAGTAAGTGGGTCTGCACAGTTTAAAGATTTTTAGCTGATCACTGCTGCTGGTCTTACTGTAAGATGCTGTGCAGTAGCAATGCTTGTGCTTACTACACTGAATGTTATTTCCCTGGAGAGTTCACTGTAAGGTGGCAAACGCACTTTCACTTCTTCTCTGAAATGAAGTTCAAGCCTACTGCAGCATGGGAACTTTCAGAAGTTCCAAAACCTGCTCACACTGGACTGCACAAATTCAAGGTGTGCTGCTGGTTGGAGAAATGTCGTATAATAAGGCAATCTGGTAACTTGGTTTCCTAAACTGTTAGTTAGCCAATAATTTTGTCTGGAATGGGGTGTGGGGGACATGATGCCAATATATTCTTAAGAAGCTGTCCCCTTGTTTCCATTTGGCAACAAGTGCACCAAAAGAGCTTTCTTTGTAGCCCCAGTTCCCTTACTGCCACTCAGGTACTCGAGCTGAAGTACCCTGAGAGTGTAGTGCTCTGATAGGTGCTTTCCAGGACACAGAACAAAAAACTAACACTAAAATAGTAATCATCATAACTAAATAAAAGTGATTTGCATCAAGTGAAAATCTGACCCAATGGAAAAGTAAAGGTAGAATTCACTTTTCCTACCACTTAGTATCAAAAATAAGTGAAGAGGAAGAATGGAATTGCTAGAACATATGATTCCTAAAGAGCACGTGGTCTGGTAAAACCTTTCATCTCAGAAAGATGTGACTAAACCTGATTTGTGACTGTTCAACACTTTGTGTGATCATCTCCTTATTCAATGCATACAAAAGCCCACAATACCTATTAAACAAGGAGTATACCATGAGAATTTTATACTCCCTTTGTATTAAGTGGTGTATGTACCCAAGATGTGGGTCAATGAAGAATCAGGGAAAAAAAGTCTCCCCGAGTCAGAATTTTCAAAGAGGCAGTCATGCCTAGTGACCAGTATACAAGTGAATAGTCCAGAACCTTTCTACAGCTGTCTGAAAACTCAGCTGTCTTCCTTTTTTTGGTATTTGGAGGATGAAATTGGAATGGTGAGCTCATTAGTTCGATGTTACCAATGATACAAGGCTGATTTCCAGGTGAAACTGAGCACCGGGAGAAACTCAAAGACTAGGATTGTACTTTTATGTACTTTTATTCTTATGCACTTAAAACAAATAAAATCATAAGAGACTGATGTTAACCTTCTGCTGAGTAGGAGTTGATTGAAAGATGGCAGAAACAAGAAAATTCTAGGTTTCATTTTAAAAACTACCAATGGAACCAGAAAGAGATTAAAAAATGTGGATCATCATAGAAGGGCATTTATGTAGAATCAAGAAAATCATCGTCCAGATTGTGCTTGGTGCCTTAAATAGATTGCAATTGTTCTTTGTTTTCTACTGTATTTCTTTCTGTATTCCTTACCTAAATTCAATGTCTGATGTAAAACACAGTTCATACAGAGTTTCTCAAGTCAAAATTCCATATTGCACTTGCATAGTAGAAATCTCTTCTTGGCCAAGACTACCACTGAGGCAAGTCTTATTAAAAATTCATTTTTCATTGTGGTTTTCAGAACGTCGCATTTTGAAGGTTTTTTTATGCACCATCTTTTATCAGACAACACAAAATATACTGTATTTCACTTGCACGTTTCAACATAAATCAACTCTCAAAAAGTTTCTACAGCTCTTTACATTGTCTGGCTTTGTTCACTTGTAATCCTGCACGTTTAATAAAGACTGTTTTCTCTGTGTAGGAAGACTATGTTGTTTTACATGGAGAAAAAAAATAAATTAAAAACTATACTATATTTTAAAAATATTTATATTTTATCTTGGTGGGCACAGTGTCCTGTAAGCCAGCCAGTAAGTGCTTTGCATGACACTGGGAATATTTCTGTTTTATATATCCAAAAAGAAATCAGGATTTCACTATTAACTTTACAACCACATGGAACTTGCTTAACACTGTACTTTTTTGTGAAGGTCTTGAATGTGGTGGACAGACCGTCCATTTATGTTTTCCACAGTGTCTGTCTTTCTCCCAAATTTAACTTTTCAGTGCCTATTAAAGCCCAGCAGTTTAGTCAATGGGAGCTATAAAGGGAGGAGAGAAACTAAGGCACAGTAGTTCAAAGTTCATTTCCACACAAAAGAACAAGATTGCTTTCTGCGGGAAAAGATGAGTCCTGCTGATCACGTGAAGGTCTCATTACTCAGATCTGAGTGGTAAACTCAGGAAAAAGCCTGTCATTTGGTTCCAGATAAGGCCTCTTCTCAGTTGCTTCTTTTACACTTAGCTTTATTCCGGAGCCCTGATTTCTCAGACTTTATTGTCTCTGTATGAAAAGTAGATGCCAACTTCCTCACAGATACCTTTGGTGTTTTTCCTAAGGTGAATCATTAGTTTAACATATTTTTATAAAACTCATGATGAATATCTATGGCCTTAACTATAATGAGTTAAAATAATTGTATTTAGAACAAAGAATTTTCACTCTTGCTGAGTATCCCCGTTAAGTTTAGTCAAAGGCCACTGATACAAAGGACAAAATAGTTTGATCAGTTAAAAAAATGAGATGACTGTTGGCTGACTTGTTCAGGAACAAACACTCTCCGAACCCATTCTTCAGATGACGCCTAACTCCATTAGGCTGTCATAGCACCTGCCTAACTCTCAGTCATGTTAATGAAGTTATCCATGTGCTTATAGACAGGCACACGCTTAAGTAAACTGCTAAATCAGGGAGAGCAAGTCTCAACAGTCTTTGGCACATTGAGGTTCTGGAGGGTCGTGTTTGCATAAAAGCAGTTCTGAGGAGGAGCTTTATTCCTCAGCCACACGACTTAATGTTTATTATTACATGTCGAAACTCCCACTTGTATGTAAAATTTCGTTTCTCTCCAAAAAACAGAGACAAAGCCAAAGCAGTGCTGTGGTTTTGAGCATCAGTTTGGTTATAACATTTCAGCCAGACATAATGGTAATGCAAAATTAAAGTTGAGTTCAGAATCACTCTATGAACTTGAGCTGAGGTTTATTTATTCTGCTGAAACCCAGTATTATATTAGTTTTATGTCATTATGTTCACTGCAGATATTTCCTAAAACTTTACTCAGAAACTTCTGGTTTGTTTCTGAGAACTTGTCCAGGACAACTTATATGTAGACTTATTAGTCATAATACAGCATCTCCTAGAAGATCCAGCTGAAATGCAACGCTCACTGTAGAGAGAATCTATGTAATAGTGGGTCGATTTCAAATGGCCCTCACATGCTTTTATAAATACCGCAAAGCACGTGTCTGTTTTAGGTACATGGATAGCTTTGGAAACCTGTCCCCTAAATTATTCAATCACCTGACAAGGTTATAACAGTCTGCACAACCTTTCTGACAATAAGTATTAGCAGTGAAGTCAGCAAGTGGATTCGCCATGTGAACAGTGTACAGTTACCAGATTGTAACACTGAGATGGAGCTGTGTGCTTCCACAAAGGTGTTAACACATTAAGTAATTAAACACTGAAGTAATAAAGTTAAGCTGGTGAAAAACTGCAAAAGCTATTTTTTGGATCTCATCCTAATATATTTTTGTGTTATACGACAATACATTATGAAGCTAGATAGAAATACATTAAAATAGCGTTAAAATATGTTAGGCAGAAAAGCCTAAAAATAACATAAAAACATTTTAAAATATCTTTTTCTACTAAATATAAATCCACTTTAATGCTTCATTCTCTGACTTTCCTGGAAAGCTGCACTGGGGCAGTATGTAGGTAACGTAAGTGAGGCAGTGGTTGGGGGCTGGCAGATTTTCAAAGCGGTTTCATTCCTTTAGTCTCTCCTCAGATTGTCTATGTTCCTGTTTCACAGCCCATTGAAGGGAGTTGGAGTTTTTCTACAGATTTCAATTTTGAATTTTGAATCAGTCTTCAAATAGCACTTGCAATAAGACACTCAAACAGCATTCACAGGACGGTCATACAGATACGGCAGAGTTTCCTGAAAACTGGGAAGGACCCTTGCTGCCAAGTTGAAGGACCAGCAATTTCTGTTCATCTCTTCCTTTCTTCATGTGTCATGACATGGAAGGAATAGCAGATGACCGCAGATACCTGCAGTAACACCTATAATGCCACAGAGGTGTTGTAGTACTCAATACTCGTCACCAGCATGTTAAACCACAGAGGGACAGGCTGTAAACCATACTACAAAACATGTGCCTGATACAGGTACTTTATGTTGACCTCGGTACAGATTTTGTGACTGTATACCCCAGTAAATTTGGGGCATATGAATTGTCTCCAGTGTATCTGGTGACTCTGTGATTTACCAATTGAAGCAAACTGTGGCACAGTAGTAATGCAGGGTATACTATCGTGGAAATGATACTTATTCCCACAGACTGTCCCTCCAGCAATGCCTCTACCCATGTTTTCTGGATGCTTGGTCCCTAATAGTCTACTCTGACCCTGGCTTTGCACAGCAACTTACTTCCAAGAAACAGTCATTTAAGGGGATGGAAGCTACCTGAAACATGAATTGTACCAGTGGAAACAGAGTACTCTTTGCTTTCAGTGGCATGCTCAGAAAAGGGCACTGAGATTCTTGTCTCCATCCACTGTAAAAGAAGCAAATAACATCAGTGTCAAACAAATCGGAAGGTGCTCTAGCATACATTTGTCACTGCTGCAATGAATCTCCAGGTTAAGGAAAATGGCATGGCAATGAAATAATGATTGTTTTAAACTACTTGTTTACTTATAATCTTCAAGTATATAAAACAGTTTTCTTTATTGGAAAAGGAAAAAGGATGTAGTGATGTTTACTACTTACATCTTTCCTCCAGGGCCTAGTAATGACTGGCCCTGCAATATATGTCCTGTAAAACATGATATAAAATTTGGGGAGATATTGGTCTGATGACACTCCTGCTGTCCCAGAGTAAATGAAGAGAAACTGTAGAGGTTGAGAGATTTTTACATAGTGCAAAACCAAGGAAAATCAGATTTACTCTTCCTGTGACAGGCCTAGGTCCCTGAAAACAGCTGGATCCTGACACTTCAGCTCACTTCCACGCCTTGTTCTTTTGTTGGCCTCTGGCAGCTTGTTTCTTTCACTGGAAGCCAAAGCAGATTGACTTTGCTATTCCCCTCCACGGCATTCATTTCATCATGCAGCTGATGGAATCTTTTTTTCATATGAGCCACCTGTTACAAAGAATTTCAAGTTTATTTGCTTAATAGGAAAGGTATTTAAAAGAAATCCATGAAAATAGGTCTGGATTAAAACTAAATAGAGCTGAGGTGAACCAAAATTCACAGAAACTTACGTATTTCCCCATCATGAGCAGATGAAAATAGTTGTTTTCCCTGCTGCCACAGTTTCTGAAGTCTACATCAACATTCTTCTCTCTTTTTTAAACATGGAGCTCTAATAACTCCTATTCAAACATGATAGTGAAGATACCACATTTTACTGTGCTCTGGTTTAAGCTGTGCTTCCTCAACACAAAATGTGGGTTCGCCCACAAATGTTTTTAAAAACCAACCAGACACTTCAGGTGTCCCACTTTTCTGTGCACGCTGTAGAAGTACAGTAAGTTGCTCCTTTATCTGTACGTTGTGCCCTCCCCCTTTCAGTGGTTGACTTTTTGTCTTCTTTCTAATTGCTATGTTGAATTTCTTCTTGCTGTCTGCAAAGACAAGAGAATTTTTATTGGGATTATTTTGTAGATCTTTCTCTTTCTTCTTCCATTTCTGAGGAAGACATTAACCTAGAGAGACATGAGGACATAGTAATTTGTCTGTCTGTCACTTTGGTACAGTGTTTATCTTATGGATAAGGAAGTATTTCATATACCTAAACATGTGCAATTTCAGCCCTAAGTTCTAGTTCAGTTCACATCAGTACTTGCCAAAAGTCAACTACGAACATTTTCGTTGCTTGTCAGAGGTGAATTGGTGAGTCTTGGAATACACATCATACAGTCAGAATTAACTGGCATCTGCTTTGGTAGTCTCTTAGAGAGACTGCTAACTGAATAGGTCCTGAAATTGAAAACATCTATTTTTTATTTAGAAATTAAATATATGAAATAAAAAGTGCAGAATGAGGACAACATTATTTCTGTATGATTTTCCAAAAACAGTAAATCCGCACTTACAGGAGTAGAAAATAAAGATGATAAGAAAAACAAAACCTAGACAACAATAATCAATTAAACACTGAAAAATAAAGGAAAAAGAGAAGAAGAAAAACATAAATCCAATTCAAATTGTGAGGTAAAGTGCTCTTTTATGTTCCACTGCACGTCCTGCAGGAACAATAACATTCTTTTGAGAATCAAAACTGAAATCCAGGCATTTTTAGCTCGCAGGAAAATATGTGTTTTGATTGAGCATTTATATGAGATTAGAATTCTTAAATATCAGGCTAATTATCCCACATAAAAAAAATAATCTTAGAAAGACTTCTGAAAAGTTAGACGTGAATAACAGTTGCAGAACAAATTGTAAACCAGACTCTAGTAATTGTAGCTAGTGCAATCAGGCCTTCAGCCATCATCAGAATTTCAATCAGATTAAGGTAAATCCTGCGTAGAGGCATGGATATATTAGTATCTAGATATTTTTGTGCCCTTCATTGTCAAATTGTCTCAAAAGCAATATAGAAAATGTATCATGACAACATAAAGAAAATGAGAGGTGAGATGGGGAAGAAATTATTATTAATACCATTAACTGATAGGAAACTGAGCATCAGGTAGACTAAGGGCTTGATTATTACTAAAATTGTAGGAATAGCATGAAATATGTCTCTGAGGCATAGCAAAAGCAGAGTTTCCTACTTTGCTCTTGCTCATTATGATGATATGTATTCATTACTGACCACTATCTGCTATAGGTTGCTATCATTTCAGTGCTGGTTGTTCCCCTGGCTTGAAGGAGGTGTGGGTGGAAAAGGAGTCAATTCCAAACTCCACTCACTCCTACTCTTTCTTTATGTACTTGCTTCTGAAAGAGCAAGTCTTATACCCTCTTACTTCTTTTTGTAATTAGAGTCATGATCTACAATTAATTGGTTTATACATGTTAATAAAGAGAATATGTGACAGGTTCAGAAAGCAGGCACAATTCAGTCAAATCCAAACCCCTGCTTCAATCCAGTCTGTCCTTCCTTTCTATTGCCACCAAAGAAGAGTAAAATACGCATTCGTCATTCTCTTTCCAGGTTTGCCATGGTCAGCCTGAGTTTCTGTCCCATAGGATTTTGCATTGTATGTTTGCACTATCCAGTTTATAAGTTGTTATTTTAGTAGCTGCTGGGAGCTCTGCTGGTAGATTATCCCCTACTCTTGCTGAAGGATGACAATGATGATGTATTAGGTCTTTCCTCTTTGTAACTACCATGGTGCTACAATGAGCAAGTATTCACTTCACACTTCTCTTCTTGATAATCTATTGGTATAGATCTGTGGTTTCCTTTTAATGTCTGGTTCATTAGATGGTATAAATGTGTGTAGCATTTTTAGCTGTGGTTGAGGAAAGCAGGGAATGCCAAGGTTAAGGTTTATTATGACTGTCATGTTCAGGAACAGATAGCTATATACTATTTCTGCTCTGAGTCTCTGCACATAACTCCAATTGACACTGGAATTACGCATTTGCCTGAAAGCTATTTATTACCCTGTGAGTACTCACTGTTTCTATGGGTGATCAGGACAGAATAGACCTGAGTGCAAATTATTTTAAACCTCCTTGAAACTTTCTGTGAAACTGGGGTAAAGAAATGATGGCATAATATTTAGGAATGTAAAGCCTAACAGATAGTAGCTCTGCCCCTAAAACCACACACACGCAGAAATTACTTCAAGAATATTCAAGAGTGTCATTTATTATGTAGAGGGCACTATACAGTTGCCCTTCCCCGACACTAGCAATACAAGTGTTTCATGAGGGAATAAACCCCTGAAAGCTTGGTTGCAATTTACTTCTTTACTTCCTGCACATAGTAACAATGAGAGTTGAATTGAAAAGCATTTTAAAATTCATAAATATATAAGTAGCCATTATCTAGTGGAAAACGTATGTCTGACTATAGGACCTGATCCACTACTCAGTTACTCCAATTTTAAAGTAATGTAACTCCAATGTAATCAATGAGGGTGCTGGTCTGCAACCGAAGCAGAACAAAGCAAATAACGTTTTTAGTAAATGTAAGGGTCATTTTGCTTAAAACGAAGGCCATCATTTTCATTCTGTGTTTGTTTTGGGTACCTTAATCCAACTGCCCAGAAAAAGAGGCACTCCAAATAACTGAACACTTTTAAAACCTCTTTGTATTGTGACTGACAAAAAGCGGAGAATATTTAGCTACAATCTCTTCTTACAGGGGAAAAAACCCCATGTCATATGGTTTTTTTTCTTCCCTTTTGTGAGGTAGAAATTTGTTTTTAAAGTAACCAAATATAGCTGCTCAGTAAATTAATAGGACAGTGATTTCAGCTGCAATTTGTTTTGATGGTTAAGACAAAACTTCATAGATTGGTTAATGGGAAGTGAACAGGATGATCTTTATATGTTCATAAACGCAAACAGTTTAAGCCCAGAAGGAGACCATTAGAGCCTTCAGTCTGAACTATTTTCTCTTCAGTTTCACCCAAATCCTCTCTGCACCGAGCAGATGAGTGTGTCTGAAGTTTCTTTTTTTTTTAATAAAAAAAAGATGTTCCACCTCAATTTTTTATAAAGTGTTGAGTCCTAAGGTGTTAACCATTGCACTGTGTATTTGTAAAGCAAATGGGGAAAGCAGAATCAGTAATTCACAATGCTAAGTTTGTATAAAACCAACAATCCTCCCTGCTGCCTCCCCAACTCCTGTGCAAACCTAGCATCATAGCCTAGGGGATGAACATAAGAGTAGCACAAGGCTCTGGTGTTATTTGCCCCCTTCTGATAGCTCAGCTTTTAGTGGATGGTCTGCTGTGGAATTTCAAAACAATAAGTAAACTTGCACCAGACAAATAAAGTCGCATTCCTTTACATTTTAGATGTAAGAGATAAAACAGATACAGTGCCGTTCAGTCCTTTATCAAGGTGACACAACCCCAGAAAGCTTTGATGCTGTCTATTGCAAACCTCATGAGGATTTGAGTAGGAAACAAAATCTGATTAGTTTGTTTGACTCACCTTTCTAACTACATGCATTCAGAAGCGTTGTCTGTACAGTTCTCTTCCCCTCTCTTGATTGTGTGGTTTGCTTTGTTTGCTCGAGCTTAAAACTGCTGTTATGGGAAAGTGTTGCAAGTATAAATAATTTAGAAGATAACTCTGTAGGGATACTAATAATATGTCCCTGCTTTTTCTAATAGCAACTCATTATGGTTCTGAAAACCAGCATTCCACAGGAATGCTTACACAACATCACTGTATTATGGATATTGAGAATATTGACAGTAAAATCATGTTGACACCTATTTAATTAATTTTTCTTCTTAAAAATGCACCTTTTTATTACTTGCACCACTGCTTTAAATTCTCTGAACATACCCAAAGGCTTCTTGAGTGGACAGATGGATGGATAGACAGATACATCCATCTGGTTTTATCTGTCTTAAGTGTTTGGATGTAATACCTCCCCAGTAAGAAGCCACAGTGATACAATTATCTAACAATGCACAATTACTTCTAAGGGAAATATAATCAGTTAATAGATGTTAATAAAGACAAATGTACAAAGGTAATAAGTGGGTCAAACTTGAATAGTCCTATGCTGTTCACTCTCATTTAGAGGAAAGAAAAAGCTTTTAATGGGGCTTCTCTTAATTTTACCCCATATTTTTATAAATTGCTCTGCCAACCCTTCGTAGGAAATAGTAATTTTAAGTAGCCCAACACCAAGCTCAGGTTGTATGCATTTGGTGGTAATGACACCGTAGCTGCCCTTTCAGGAGTCAGTAAGTTCAACAGTTCAGTCTTTTTTTTTCTTTGTTTAATTTTTTTCCTTTAGTCTCCAGTAAATTAATGGGTGCTGTCAGTCTGAATGACTGTTGCTTAGAGAAATCAAGCTCTTTATCGTGCTAACCTCATCCCGAGGTCTTTTGGAAAGTCATAGGGCAGGCAGGCACTGTTTAAAGCAGTCGTAAGTAAAAGCCTACTCGATACTCTGCACACAACAAACAACAGTGAGGATTCAACAGCTCATGAGATGTAGTGGTCACCCTCTCACAGAAGTGCATACTATTTCAGGACTTGGATCTTTGGACTATATTATGGAGAAAGATACTGATTATAAATAATCATAAATTGTTCAAAGCTACCTTTTTTTTTTAATAAACATTGCAGAGCGTCATCAGAACCATATTCACATCTGTTCCAAAGTGTTGCTATGATTTTGAGGGTAAATTATTCAGGTGTTAAAGGATGCATAGTTCATTCAAACAAAATGGAACTCAAGAACTGAGAGGAAAGTATATTTATCATTTGAAAATACTGTGAAAAGCTTCATGCTAATGACTATAAGAGAGTTAAAATTACTGATGAGATGGAACAAGTCACAGCTGCAGCCACTGCAGAGATTGCTTGGCTAACAAACTATCACAATAAAAAAGCATTGTTTAAAACAAGTTCATGATTTAGATAGCATCACTTTATACAGATAGGCTTATAACCTAGTGAACAAAACTGACAGCAAACCCAGAGCAACATTACTCTCTCAGACATTCTTAAATACAAGTCTTACTCCTCTATAGTCTTGTAGGACTCCTCACACATTTATTCCCACTGCCCAAAATCCACATGTATTTCATAACGTTGCTCTTCCTTTCACAGCTCTAGTGTCCGTCTCTCTTCCTGTTTCCACTTCAACAGTATGTCTCTTTTGCTTCTGCTTTCATCTCGTCTCACCCTGACTATTGTAGTCCCCTTCTCTCAGGACTCACCAAATGCTGATGCTTCCTTCTCACACACACATCAAAATCACCTCCTACTTTAGGCACTTCAGCAGCCTTCCACCATCCTTTTCTGGATCCATTTCAAAATTGTCTTTTTTAAAACAATGTCAAAACCTACTTCAACATAGATGTCTGGCTCTTTTTTTTTTCATATTCTCCTCTCTACTCTAATGCATCCCTCCTCTCAACTCTGCAATCTCAGTTGAAAAATCCTTCTTCTTTACCATAGCTCCCATCTAAAGAGCCTTTCTGTATCTAAAGAGTCTTTCTGTATCATTGGCTAGCCATATATTTTCTCCTTTGCCTGTACATGCCTCTTAATTTCTCTCCATGGAAACTCGTTTGAGACTGAGTTCATGAGGAAGATTAATACTGTATGGCATGCTTAAGCAGTTATTATAGAACTGTGCTACAATGGAAAACCAGAGCATGATCTAGGTAACACTTGAGATAAATTTGGCTGAAGGATGAAATGGGTTTTTCGGTCCAGATACTAAACATGACCACAAAGATTTTCACTTGCCAATTTTTTACCTGTGCTTAGTACGCCTGGAAATGAAGTGTAGGCGCCTATCTCAGCTGCACTTCTTTGCATCAAATTTGTCCTAGCAATGAGGTACTCGGAACTGTGCGATTTTTGTTTCAAATTAGGATATGGAATTTGACACTACGATGTTTTCCTATTTGTTGTCTAGGATCCTAGTTTCCTGGACCAAAGGAAGATCAGCCCTCTAGATATATGGGGGTTTTGACTGTGAACACATATATTAGGCATCAAAAATTAGGCAGCTAATTGGATCATTCATTTCAGCAGAACTGATTGGTGGTTAAGGGAGGCACATAAAATACACCTGCATTTTTCAACTCATGCTTCTGCCAAAACCCATTTAGAGTACTAAATTTTACTTTGGCTATTGACGACTATATTTGTTTGTATTTATTCCACTGACTCACAGACATAACGCATTTCGTGAAAGGTCTCTGAGAACTCAGGTGAGACACCACATGCTGTCTTAGGCTAGAATTCACTAGGATTAAAGCAGATGTGACATTGCTAGGGTCTGCTAAGCCTCATGTGATTTATAAAGATATAAAGTGTATCTTTTATGATTACGATGATGCTAAAAATTTTGTGGATGATAATATAGTCACATTGGAAAGACTGAATATAACAACTGGGGAAGAAGCAAGAAAAGGAAATGGAAACTAACTCCCCTTTGCTAGTTCATCTGAATGGGTGTCTGCATTTGTTGCTTTTATTGTTCTGTTTTACATGGATGCAAGTTTGCAAGTTTACACGTATAAAGGCATATTTGATTTCTAAAATAGTTAAATATTACAGGATTTCTGCTATCAAATTAAAAGTGTGTATTGTTCCTAGGCATGCACACATCTGATAATTTTAATATCTGAAAGTGAAAAACAATGAATAACTTTCCCTCTTCTAACTACTGATTTATCTTCCTATGTTTTCTTCAGTTTGAACACTGAATTAGAATGAAAACATTGTTTTTCATTCAATTTATAGTTAATTTCTTGTCAAATTTATTTTTAAATTCTTATGCACACAAGCACAATCCTGAACTACTTTGCTTGAAGATGGTGCCTCTGAATTTGGGGCATGTTTTTCTCTCTTCACAGGCGTTTTTTGTTTTACGTAATGTTTCTATGGACCTAAAATTTTTTTGTTTCTTTCAAAGACTTATTAAAGATGCTCTAAAACTTGACTTGAACTTCTTATGGAAGTATTATTATAATATAGGCTTATACACCAATTAAGCCACAATAAAAGATCTTTGTAGCATATTTTACAAAATTTTTCCTCATGACTACATGTGTATCTGTTAGATATGCATATCATTTGAGTTGCATATGAGAGTCAAGAACAAACCCTGCAATCTTTCGCATAAGCTAATCATTATTAGCTAATCATTATTAGCACAGTGAAGCCCCCATAATCCATGA
>NW_010199846.1:0-13215 GCF_000695765.1 Mesitornis unicolor
AAACCAATACAAAATCCTTCCCCCACCCTTCCCCCAGTGACAAATACATCACCAGATGCTCCGCGGAGCAGGGTACTGGAAAAGCCCCAGACCAAACTCAGCAGCAGTGGGAGCAGGATGCAGAACACACGAGTCAGGATCAGCGACAGACGAACCAGCAGGGTTCTGCTCAGGCCTCAACCTTTGCAGGATCCAGACGGATGGAAGGGGCCGAGATGGAAGGGAGGTGCAAGACCCTCATGATCCTTTGGCTTTTATACCGAGTATGACGTATGTGGGATGGAATACTTAGTTGGTGAGTTTTGGGTCCGCTTCCCCCCGGTAGGCGCAGACACAGCACCCATGGTGAGACAACTGACCTTGAGCATATCTTCTAGCAGCACTGTTTGGGAAAACAGTGCCTTTAGTTTCAGCAAGTTCAGCCACTTAAAAGAGACTGAGCTGAAAAGTAAAATCACTAAATAGAAAATTAGTTCTATTTAGCTCAAACCAGGACAACCATAAGCATACTTGACACAGTTTGGAGATCTGTAAATCATGAAAGTGGAGCTTAGGGACAGGCAGCTTCTTAGTATGTTATAAAACTACTTCAAAAGAAAACAGAAAATTAAATTCCAAAGAATTAGAAAGTTCAAAGAAAGCATCTTCCTCATTAAAACCCTCAAGTACTGCAGCCTGCAGCATCTTGAACAGTGTTTGTAGCATTCTACAATAAACCCTGCACATCACCACGAACTGGACTGCAGTAAGATTTGACAGATGGAGGTACTCCAAAAGGACTCTCCTGTCCTTCCCACATCCCAGTTGTGATCTCCCACTGGTGGTTCATGCATCTGCACAGTAAGCAGGATCAAGGGACTGAAAGCTAACAAGAAAATGAGCTTTGGTTTCAAGGCTGGCACTGGGAGACACTTTCAGGAGAAGAGGGAGTTTCCTCCAGACGTCACCACTTAGATCAGACAGATTAGCTTCAGAATGAACTGTGAGACCTCAAATCTGCATTGCAACATTAAGAAAATATTCATTATTTATGTACATTCTTGGGTAAAGAAGTAGTGTATAACTACATGCTAGCTTGGCAGTCCTCCCATTTTACTGACAGGTGGGGATAAAAGGAGGTCTTTCTAGTGAGTCTGTTATTTATAGGCTGAACTTCTGGTGGAGCACAATACTAAAAAAGGCCTTTCCCTTGTAAACCCAATAGAGGTCAGTAACAGAAGTTTCCAACAGGAGTGAGAAATACAGGGGAAGGGGGCAAAATGTTATACTTGTTTTTCCCATAGAGAGTAATGGTTTATTATTACAGCCCATTACTGTATCTTGTTGGTTTAAGTAATGTAAATGTAAGTAGTTTTTCTCTTGCAAAGCTTTGTGCAAAGCGTCGTGGAATTGCCATTGAGGTACAAAGAGTAGTAACAGCAGATCTGAACACCAAGTGTTCTTAAGAGAGCTAATTGGGTAAGCTTTGGAGACAGATGTTTTCTTCCATTGTTTTTCATTCCCTGTGCCTTAATTACTTACACAGCTACAGATGCAAAGTGCATTAGATAAAAATAAGCAAGGCACCAGAGATAATGTATATCACTGCAGTAACAGGAAGTACCTCTTACAATTACTTCTTGTGGAAAGAAAAACACAGAAAAAGCATTAAAGTTTTTGCTGAAAGCAGTTATTTCAGATAAATAGCTGAGGTTCAGAAGTCTGTTAGTCTTTAACTTTGCACAGGTAGAAAGTGGAGTTCCTTGTAGATTGATGTGATTGGAGGGGTTGTGATCCTTGGCGAACCATGCTGAGGAAGACTCATCATTTGTTTATTGCAGCTTTGTGAAATTTCAAGGACTGTGTTTCAGTTGTGGTTCCTTTCATGGACAGTTTCTGTCAACTGATCTTGAAAGAAAATGGATGCACCTGGCTTTTACTCTTCTAACCTTGAAGCTGGAATATGAAGATGACAGGGTCCACAAGCTGCCCTTCCTGTTATGTGATAGCCCCTGTGAGAGATATGACTGTATTGTAGATGTGAAACAAAATAAAGTAAAAATGAAAAGATATGTCACTCAAAAATTTGGAAGTAGTGATACAGGAATTAAATAAAACACTGGAAAAATTTAACTTAGAGAAAAAATATAGACAAAAGTAAACAAAAAGCAACTCACAAGTATGGGAAATTTAAAATATATGAGTGGTTTTATTATAAATATTAATGAGTTTGCATGAAAGCAATTTGTACATGAATATTTGATAGGCATGGTAAGACCAACAATCCAGTGAGAACAAGGCATATGAAACAACATAAGCGAAAATGTTTCAAGGACAGTTTTGTGTCCACGACTAAACGCACATAGTTATGGTTCAGGAGAATGGATTTTCAGTAGGAGGACATCTGTCTCAGAGGTATGCTAAATTTATATTAGTATCTCATTTGTCATTTGACAGCTGCTTCCAGGCTTCTAGGCTTTTTCTTAGAAAACGTGAAGAATATGGAACATTTTTAAAGACCTGAGGATTTTTATGCTCTGTCAAATGTCTGAGCTACAAATAATTTTTTAAATCTCACGCTTACTGCTCTTTTGTGTATTTTCTCAATTTTACCAGTTTTAATGTAGTAAAACTTTCCTTTTTCTGATAATTCAGACAGTGATCTAGCATTTTGTAATATTAATAGCTTCTCTGCTAAACTTTTCAAAAGACAACTTGTATGAATTTTTGTATCTAGTAAGTGTAACCCCAACATCTGTCTCTTGTGATAGTTCAGACCTACCATTAGGAAGATGTTAGATCCAAGCCTCTCATTTCAGGCAGAGAGAGGATCCTAATCCCAGTTTTGCTAGAGCCTGCTAGGGCTTGAAGGTTTCTTAATACACATTAGCCTTCTTTAAGGAAAGAGTTGCTACAATCCAGAAATTCGCATTATCTTTTGATCCTGCTCTGGCAGGGGGGTTGGACTGGATGATCTTTCGAGGTCCCTTCCAACTCCTAATATTCTGTGATTTTGTGATTTTCCTGTAAGCATTTTCCTTTGTTGTAAAGTTTATGAGACTTAACATTCTTGCCTAGATTCCCTACTGGTCTGTGCCTGAGTAGGGAAATAAGTAATTCTAATCTTCAATTTGCAGATAAACTCTTGAAAGCAGAGCCTCAGCATAACGGGGGGCGGGGGGCGGGCGTGGGGAGGATGTCAGAATTGGAAAAAGAGGAAAAAAAGAAAGGTCTGAAGAAGATGATCAGAGCTGTCAAAACCACTTTAACACTATATGTTCTATGACAGAAGGAAGACTCCCCACCCCAATTAAGAAAATATACCTGAATCACATTGTAGCATTGTATACTTCTCTTGGAACAAGGTGTCTTCTGATATGAGTGACTATTAATTTGTAGGGATGAACGTGGCTCATGCCTAAAGTTAATAAGGGAAGATCATGTTTTCTTCCTCAGAATATGTGTAATACATATTAGAAATATACTTTCGTTTTACCCATTATGCATTTAAACAAAATTGTCATACTTATTGAGAGGCAAATTGTTCAGGTAAGTTGAAAGCAAGTTTAATGTGCATAAACTACATCAGTACTGCATGATCAAGGCCATCCTAGGACAAAGTTCTTCCAAGACACTGACTGGCATTTAGTACTAATTACAGAATCAAAAACAGAGTGAAGTGAATTGCAGCCTTGAGTTGCCAAAATTAGCTGTAAAGCATACACTGGGTAAATTAGGGGCCTCTCATTGTACCACTGTGGTGGGTTTGACCTTGACTTGCTGCCAGATGCTTACCCAGCCACTCTCTTACTCTGCCTTCTCAACAGGACAGGGAGAGCAAATAAGATGGAAAAGCTCATGAATTAGAAGACAGGTAGACTGCTTACCAATTACCATTATGGTCAAAACAGACTAAAAATGGGAAAGATTAATTTGCTGCCAATTAAATATGGAGTAGAATGGTGACAAACAAAGACAAAACTAAAACCACCTTCCACCCAGCCCCTCAGGCTTCTTCCCAGGCTCAAATTCACTCCTTAATTTTTGATTCTTCTACCTTCTCTCTGAGTGGCACAGAGGGATGAGCAATGGTGGTTATGGTAGTTCATTACAGCTCCTCTCTGCCACTCATTCCTCCTCATGCTGTTCTCTTCCTCCAGCATGGGTCCCTTCATGGGATACAGGTCTTCACAAACTGCTCCAGTGTGTGTCCTTCCCGCGGGGTTCAGTCCTTCAGGAACAGGCACCTCTAGCATGGGTACCCCCCTGGGCTGCAGCTCCTGCCAGGTGCCTGCTCCTATGTGGGCTCTCTACTGCCTGCAGCTTCCCTCAGGGCACATCCACCTGCTGTGACATGAGGTCTTCCATGGGCTGCAGAGTGGATATCGGATTCACTGTGATACTCCAGGGCCTACGGGGAAAAAAAACTTGCTGCACCATGATCTTCACAAAGGGCTACAGGGGAGTCTATGCTCTGGCATCTGGAGCACCTCCTCACCCTTCTCCATTTGCCTTCATGTCTGCAGGGCTGTTTCTCCTATGTTTTTCTTACTCCTTTCATACACAGCTGCTGTGCACTGTTTTTGACCCTTTCTAAACATGTTATCACAGAGGTGCCACCAGTGTCACTGTCAGGGTCAGCTATGGCCAGCAGTGGGTCTATCTTGGAGCCACCTGAAATGAGCTGTGTCCAGCATGAGGCATCCCCACATCTCTTCTTGCAGAAGCCACCCCTCCAGACACCACCCCACCCCATCGGACCTTGCCAAGTAAACCCCACAGAACCACTTCTGTTATTTTTTGTTACTCTGATCCAGTTAAAAAGTGTGACTTGCTGATTGCACTGAAGAGGTGAGAAGCAGGCCTGACATTAATGTGTCTGCTGGGGGAATGAATGACTCCTCTTGCTGGATGCTTTGTGGGAAATGATGAAAGATCAGTCTGGTGTGGCCTAGCAGAGCTAGTATTTTTACCATAAGGAGAATCAGTCAAGCTCCTCATAAGGCACTAAAAAAATTTATTTATGAAAAGTATAAATTGTCTTAGAAAGTTCCTTCTCTCAAATTAAAACTAAATCAATACCAATACTACATATATAAATATAAATAAATGAGTACATATATACAGACAGACAGACATAGACGTATGTGTATGCATACACCAGGAATTCTGAACTAATGTTTGAGTTGATTTTGCTTCTCCTCTACACTTTTGGAACTTTTCATTAATTTCAGACCCTGGCATCACAATTTCTTTAAGGTTATCTAAGTGCAGGCTTTTTCTGAAAGGACTGCAGCCTGTGTATCTGCAATGCTCTGCTCAAGCCCTTCCTTTGATTTTCTATCATCTATTGACTTTCATAACCCAGCTTTTCCATTTAAGTTCATTTCATTTCCTCCCTTTGTTGAAGGTGGCTGTTGTTATGGCTGTGAGGAACAGTTCCACAATAAACTGTTTCATAGACTCTTGTGTTCATGTTTTGCTAGATAAACATGTACTTTCTTTCCACCAGAAACAGTTAAACTCATGTGATCCTATATCAAATGAGCAGCATCTTTGATTTAGCTATAGTATTTTTACAATGTCAGAGTTTTGCTGTTAGGAGTTACATAAAGTGGTAGTCTGGTGCTAAGCTTCCTATTTGGATTTTGCTGACATTGCAGATTCAGGTTTGTTGGAAAAACATAAATAGGTAATATGATTTCATGCTATATTATCTGGTATTGCTACTTTTAGACAGGAGGAAAAACTATTTCAGTATCAACACTTTTTCCTAACAGAGGAAAAAAAAATAATTCCAGTTCAGGACCATGACCGTACAGTCCTGTTAGATATTATTTGTATGTAAAGTATTAGCCTTGTCTTTACTTTGTTCTTTCATAATCATCAAGCTTTCAACATCTACTTATAAGTTCCCTATATTATTTTCTTTATGACATTTTGTCTAATTTCTGTAAAATAGGCAGTACTTTTGTTATTTCTGAATTTTCCTTCAGTTACAATTTCACTGTACATTATCTGTTATTGTGGGTTCCCTTTTTGCAGCAGGGTTGCTCTGTTTGCTAGGATCAGCTGAAACTTGTACAAGAAGTAAGCTATTTTTTACCAGAACTTGCTCTGCTGGAAACAGAAAGTCTTGCTCTGTCCTTCTGGGCAGACTCTTTGTACACCATCTTCATAAAAGCACCCCATATGCAATTCCTGAGAAACTGCAGATGTATGGGATCTGAATACATGAATTTTCCAGTACTCCTGGGGGAGTTCTTTTCTACTATGTCAGCTGTGAGTAAAATTTATAGACTGATATTTTCCATTACTGGACTAGGTGCTCCACTCCCTAAGGAAATCATAATCTGTGTATGTCCAAGTGTTGGGAAGTGTTAGGATTGAAAGCCTTGCTTAGCATTAGAAGCTGAAGTAGTTGAAGCCCTAGGCCACAAGTGCTGTCGGAGAGTAAGCTTCTTGAAAAAGCTAATGTTGCAACCACAAAACTAGTGAAAACCAGCAGATGCAAGCAGGATGAAGAAGATGAGGACTAAGGCAACAATTCTGAGAGAATATGGTAACTGCAGAAGAAGGCCAGCCCAGCGATCAAGAAAACCAATAAGAAATCAAGAGAACACTAACCAGAATTAAGTGACTGGACCTGGGGATTGGGTAACAGGTGGTAACTTCTGGGAAATCTGTCTGTAAGGCTATAATTGGGGTGCATGGTCTGCGATGGAGGTCCCTTCTTGGAGGCACGCAGCTTGAGTTGCTCTGCATGTTGGATAAATAAACCACTTATTTACCCAATAGACTGGCAACTTGACTTCTTTGAGCAGGAACCTAGGGCCAAGCCCTGTGAGGTGGCATATGCATAATTCCTAACATGGACTAGGTGGTGGCTGCATAATTCCTGCAACACAATCTTGCCTTTATCTTGTAAAATTAGTACACATGAACTTATAATAAGAATTGTCCCCTGGTATATGATCTGATTATTGACTGTTTGTGACTCTACTGTAAGCTCGGAGATCACATAATCACATAAAACTCATGTTACCATGGATCGCAGTGGGTTTATTCATATTACTAAATACAACTGCCTGTTGAACAGTTCCTAGAATCAGTACCAGTGTAGTGTGAGTAAGAGTATACTTTCATTTTTATTATGTTCCCCAGAGTTAGTGGTTTGGTCATGTAGTCCATTATTTTTCTACCCTGGAGTGTAAAAGTGGGTCCTAATTACAGGCTAGTCAATTTATATTCTGCAATCCACCAACTCCTTTTTTTATTCCAGGTTTAAGTCTGGGTTTTATGTAAACATTTTGTTCAGGTTTGAGTGCCTCATGTCTGTCACAAATAGATGCTGAACAAGAGGTTCCCTAAGACTTTAAGAGTCCCTACAGAATTGAGGTTTCTTTTAAGAACTTCATAAGGTTCCTCTTCATACCTGATACATTTTAACTGTTTCATACTTCTAGGTCAAGAATAGTCAGTACCTTTCCTTAGTACAGTGTGATAAACTTGTAGTTTCACTTTTGTACCAATTATTAAAATAATCTTGAATATCCAGGACAAAACACCTTTCTTCTCATATTTGTTTGCAGCAGCTTCATTGAGCCTTCTTGAGGGACAAAATTCCCGCTGGATCTCTTCAATTTTTTTCCGACTGGTCTTTCTTTTTATTAGACCAGCCTTATCATGTAGAGTTCATATGTGGTGGTATTTTTTGGCAGAGGTAAATATTTTTTTAAAAACCCAACCAAAAAAGCAGGAAGTATTTACCTCTTGACGATGAGTCACAAGTAAGAAGCTTGTGAGAAATAAAGGGTTTCATTTCTTGCTCTCAGTGCTGCAGTAAATCTTCAAGAGAGTGATTTTTTTATAATACCATACCTTTTTCCTTATGAGAAGTCCAGAGGGATCTTACACTGCCAGTAGCCTCTTGAAAGAGTGAAACAACTCTATATAAGGAAGAGGTCTGTAAAATAAAGAAACAAACAAACAAACAAACACACAAAGAAACAAACAAGCCTGTTTTCCAGGCAAAATTCAGGCACTACAATGTAAAAAGGATTAATAATGAAAAATACTATTAAAAATACACTTATGTGTTTTTGTATCCCAGTTTGCTGGCACATGGCTAAAAGTCTTCTCTGTAGCTCTGCTAGGAAGCAGGGTTGTTGCCATCCGGCAGAAAAGCATTTGTCCTTCAAGATCCATGCATGTTGTTTGATCTATCAATTGGCTGCTCTACATGCCTTAGGATGGTGTTCACCTAAAGGGTTTAAACCTGCACTGGAAATCAATGGTCTTAGTTTTAATTTATCAAGAAACCATCCAGTAATCTAATACAGCACTTTCTTCCCCATGTTGTATAAATTAAGGAAAATGAAGGACATAAGCACGTGCCATGCTAAAAATCTCTATTCAAGCAGGCACCAACAAGCTGTAGTAATATAGATTGATACAGCAGGGAAAATCATTCAAGCAAATCACTGCTCTGTTAATAATCTGAAGTGAAAAAGCTTTTGTGTGTAGTCTGTTATTTTCTAGCACCAGCCTAGGAAAGGAATGAGAAATAAACAGAGGTTATCTCAATCTGAAAAACTGTACTTAAGTAAATACAAAGAAAGTTTTCCAATAATGTAGCTTGAAGCCATGCCTTTGCAAAAATGTGTTTCGAATGCAAATCAAGAAGAAAGAATTCCTGATGTATAGATTTTCTGGCATCTGTAGTTTCTGAATTAAATAAAGAGGGCAATTATTTCTTCAGCGAAGTGCTTTGAGGTTTAGTGATGAAATGTTCTGCATAGATGTAGATATTGCATTGCTCCAGTCATTGACATAGCTGTCCAAACGTTTAGCAGCCTTTGCTTCTTGCAGACACCTTCTCCATAATATCTCAAAATACATTGAAGACAATTTATAATCTGAGCCCAGAATATGGAAATATTCACTTAAACCTCAGAGTGAAGTCCAGTGTTGACTGTTCTGTTTCTTTGCCGTACTGCTGCAACTTTTTGTATGAAACAGTTTAATATATTGATAGACAATTCTGGGGAACTGGCCTGGTGTTCTTACAGAAATAAAGAACCAATCTCATACCATTTATCTTGTTTCTCCTCTCTCCTATACATGCATGGCAACAGCTATGTTCAAAGCAAAGTAAAAAAAAAAAAGAAAAAAAAAATCCTCATTCCTACCACAGCAAAATATTGCATTCTACTTGTGAAGAGATGCAAAAGGAAGGGGTAGATGCCAGTGACATCGGTTAATGCTGAACATATTGAGGCTCTGCTAATGGAGCAAGATCACATTAATCTTTTATGTATCAGACATGTTTCTTCAGAATTGGTTCAAGACTAAAAGCTGATTGAATGAATAGATAGGTAGATAGATAGATAGATAGATAGATATTACACCAATTAATGAACAGGAAGTAGTTAACATAACTTAGGGATTTCTGAATAAAAATCACTTAGCTTTTCTACTAATTTAGAATGGAATACAATCCATATTCCTGGCAAACATATACATGGACTTCTAGTCCACCTAAGTAAAACTGATGGGGTTTCACTACACTGTGAAGAAGCAAAGTTTAGAGTGAGGCTTTCCTGTAATTTATTTTTATTTAAACCATTATAATTAAATTTATTTCAAAAAATCTACTATTTGAACTGAGGTATCTGAAATCAGAATTTGGCTTGATATTTAAGCAATCTACTAAATCATGGTGTTAGGGATATTCATTGGGCTGAGTTTTGCTTTTAATTGTTTAATGTGTTCTAGTATTTACTGAGGTCATAAGTCCTCCAAGATCCTTCAAGTGTTTCTGAGCAAGTAAGGCTGCTGTGAATGTCCTCATGATCTGATATATTTTTTGAATTTATCAAAAACAATAGATAGGGAAGTTGTCTGATACAAACATATTTATCAGAAGCGCTGTCAAAAAAAGTGCAGGATAACCTATAAGTAATTGTCTATTCCAGCAGTATTTTAAGGACTGAAATGGAAAGGCCTTCAACTCTGTATTGACATTCTCTTTGTTTAAATAGAGTATTGACATTCACTCAAAAAACAGCCAACTGGCATAAACAGGTTGATAACAACCTGGCAGCATTTCTGAGCACTCAGTTAAACAGTTGTCTTTTGTTAGCATTTTTTCTATTAATTCACTAATCCTGCCCTTGGAACAAATCTATAAGGAAGCTACAATAAAAGCAGATAAAGAAGTTGCTTAAATTCCTACACAGTAAGATCAGAACAATAGAGGTACTGCTCTACCTTGAACTTCCAGGTTCAGCCTTGTGCATTTTCCATCAGGCTGCAGTGAGAGTGAATGGGAGACACCAAATGTACTAATGTCGTTCACACTGAGAAAAACTCACACAACTGCGTGTTCTCACTGAACTGTGTGAGACCATAAGCAGTGAATCTGAACCTTACATATGCAAAGTCTCAGCCCTATGTGGTAATTAATAAAGTCAGAGGATTATATATTACTGTCTTCGTTTAGGCAGTTCCGTCACCCAAGAACCCCCTCCTCACCTGAGGAGGGGAATCAGGAAAAGGAAAGGAGACCCATGGGTTCAAATTGAAACAGTTTTAATAAAATAATAAGAAAAAACTAATGTTAATACCAATATTAATATAAAATACACAAAGTTATACTCAGTCTATACAGTGGACTCCCAGCAGTGAATGCTAGGTGGCAAACCCTGGAGTGCCACAGCTTCAGCGAGAGCCTAATGGTCACACTGAATGATAGAGTAGGACTGGGAGCAGAGCAATGTGCAACACTCTCCAGGGTTCATTGAGGAAAGAGAGCCATCTCCAGCAAACCCTCCAGTTGATAGTGAGCATGATGTTTATGGTATAAAATACTTCTGTTGGCCAGCTTAGTTTGTCTGTCCTGGCTTTCACTCCTTCTAGCTTCTGCACCTGGCTAACTCAAAACTGCTGAAGACCTGGTCACTATGGCAGCCTGTGTACCAGGGCTGGCCAAAAACCAAGCCAATGTGTCTTATCAACTTTGATCCCATTGACTTGAGCACTGCAGTTTTCTCAATAATAGAGCTTTCCTGGGTAGAAAATGGATTCTATGATTCTATCCCAGTGAAACCAGGCAACTACTGAAATGAAACTAGGTACATTGATACCATCCAGCCCATGAAGTCTATGAGCATTGTCTCCAGATCATTTGTTTGTTTGCTTGTTTTCTTTGTTTCTAAATTTGATCTTTTGGAGAATTATGAGTTGCCTATTGAGGAGTAATATGGAGAGTGAGCTGCTTGGAATAGGGCAGTGCAGTGAACAAAAAAGCTAGAAAAACCACGATTGCAGTTGGTGTTGGGATGTGTTATTTCACAGCTTCTTCTCAAAGATTTTTCACAATATATCAAACTTGTGGGTCAGTTGGTATTAAGTTTCTCCAAAGGGCAACAGGTTCAGAAATTTGTATTCTAGTTAACAGGACAATAAGAAAATATTAAACATTTAGCATGTAAACACAAGTGTAGTTTAAAATAGATGTTTGTACAGATTATCTTCCATGCCTTGACGTGTTCTCAGAAGAAAATGACAGTTTCCTCAGGCTTTTTATAGTCCTGAACATCAGACAAAACAGTTTGCATGCTTCTGTGCCGCCTTCTTACTTACCTCTAGAGACAGTTAATGATGGTTAAAGTCATTTGTTTGACGTGAGAAAATATCAATATGAAAACTAAACAGACTATTTGTTTTCTTCTGTCAATGAAGGAAGTGGAAGATTATTTGAACCCATCCCAGAATATGATGCCCTTTTTCACTCACAAGTAAATCTTTCACAATACCTCAAAATATCTGTTCCATGTTAGTACATTCTGGTTGCCAAGTACAAGGTTGCCAAAACTCATGATGGCATTTACTAGGCTCTGATTTATTTTTTAGGCAACAAAGGACTATATGAGTCTCTTTATTAAACCTGATACTACGCTGATGATGGCTATGAAAAAGCCTCAGTCTGTGGGGATAATTCATTCTGTAATTTAAAGCAGGCTCTCCATTATCTTCTGCTCAACCTGTTTTGTAGCATAAATTATGGGTTCCCGCTGCTATTTCTTTGCCAAGGTAAATAGTGTGGCGAAAAATGAGCAATCCAAGTGCAGGAGGTAGTGATATTAAAAATGTAGAAAAACTGGTTAGAACATCTTCACGTGAATCTAGTACTGAGTTACATGGGTTGTTTTGAACCTCTGCAGCTCAGGATACACTTAAAAAAGTAAGTAGAATAAGAGATATAAAACCATACTGTTTTGTGGTTTGTTTGTTTGGTGTTTGTTTTTCTAGGGGTGGGGCGAAAGGGGCTAGAAGTGATTTTTTTAATTATAACCAACAAAGAGCAAAACAGTAATTATTTTCATTTCTGGTGGATGCAGCTTAACTGGGAGAACTGAGGGAGAAGCACACAGTGATTCCACAATGTAATTAATCTAGCAATGAACATAGCAGCTGCATTATTCAGACCGCGCAAGCCTTGCCAATCTTAGGGCAAGACAAAATGACCAAACAGCAGCTTGGAGAGCAGCTCTCTCAGATTTCATATATGGCATGTGAGTTAGCTTCCTGTATTACTACAAGCAGTCAGTTTTCATTGTTTACCAAGGAACTTTGAAATTTGGTGAAAAAGGCAGAGAAAGTGTCATGCTGGAAGGAGGCCTTTGAGACAAATTGGTGATGCAAAAGTAGATGGAATAAGGCTGATAACTTAGTGAAGAAAACCTATTTAATACAAACTTCTAAGTGAGGATATAACCTACTAGACATCATGCTTAAGTCAAAGGACATATTCTCCTCATTTGCAGCCCTTTGTTTGGCATCTCTCACATCACCAGTCTTTGGAGTATGCTTCACTGCCACTTTTGCAATGGCATTCAAACAAGAGGTTGCACGCTGCTGAGTAAAAAGTCAAAGAAAGTGGAGAGAGAAAAGAAAAAAAACATAATGAAAGATGAAAAGGTTTGAACTTCAAAGAAGTTGGAAGGAGTTACGTGAAGAAGTGAATCTCATTTAACAGTTTAATTCTAACTATTGCAGTAGGGCTACTTTCTTCAAGAACTTGCTTACTGATATGGGTGGTAATTACTCATTACATAGTGCACACCCTAAATGCATGACGGGTTGCAAACAAAGAGCAGAAAACACTTGGTCAGAATAACAGTTATTTGTCAGCAGCTCTTATCCTAGGAACAGCCTTTTATCCTTTCATAT
>NW_010199847.1:0-24835 GCF_000695765.1 Mesitornis unicolor
ATCCTGTTCCCAGGGAAGTCAACAACAACAACAAAAACCCTTGTTGACTTGTTGGGAGCAAAATTCAGCCTCTCATCTGCAGACAGGTAAGTAATTACAGAGGCCGTACAATGCAAACTCCGCAACGGTTCCGATTCCCTCTTTAATTGCTGGTGAAATGTTCCGTTAAAGCCCTGGTTCTTTGCACTCAGAAGATGGAAATGGGTGGCTGGATTGTGGCCTCACCAAACGAATGAAAAAAAAACCAAAAGACCAAACCAGAATGGGAACCAAAGACAACTTGGACTCATTAGCTCCTCATCTCCACCTAACAGGACTACCACCACCACCAAGTAACGCCAAGACCCCTCATCTGACACGTGAAGCCAGCCCAAGCTCTTGTTTCTGGCCTCAGAGGAAGCGATTCTTATTCTGAACGAATCTTGGATATGTAGATCAGGTGAAAAGGGGAAATTTCAGTTTGCCATACTAAGACAGAAACAAAACCTTAAGCCCCCTTTTGCTCCTGCTAAAATGACCAGAGTTTTGAACACTGGTTCCCCAGGTGGTAGGAACAGCCCAACATCAAACCCCTACCGTCCAGATCAACCATAGCTCCAAGGAAATGCATCTTGGGCCACCTGGACCTGTTCTTGCTGATATTTTGGTCACGTTCTCACTGAACTCAGTGGTCAAGGTCTTCCAGTGGAAGGGGGACTGTCTGTGGGGCTCCAATGTGCCCAAAACACAAGGTCAGCTGGAAGCATGGGCACTTCTGCATCCCTGGCAGGGAGATGGCTTTCCCTAGAAGATGGGATGATGTGGAAGAAATGTCAAGCAAATCAGCTCAGTTGCACCACTAAGCCCAAAATGGGGCCCACAACCATAAAGATACCAAGAGCGTATCTAAGCTGGACATATGGTCCTCTCCCAGTGATATGAGCACACCCATTAACTCTCACTGGGGGATCCAAGGATTGGGCAGGGCAGGGCAAGACGCTGCCGAAAGGCTGGGAATTTCCACGGCATCCAAAAAAGTTCAAAAGCCAAATTGCCAGCTATTAAACCCCTTTGAATTGACTGAACCTCATCCTCTCCTGTTTTCTAGCTTGGCCTCAAATGGAAATGATGGGCTGGAGCATGGGAAGAGGCCGTCGGCCCCCACGAGTCCTGCTCCCAAATCACCTGTCTGCTCATGTAGCAGCTTTCTCCATCCCTCCCTCACTCCTAGTCCCTCGCAGCTCCTCAGGATTCAGGCTGTGCAGTGCTTCTGAGTGCAGTAATTAGAGCACAGTGAAATACTGGTTAAATGTGTATGTACAGTTGGATAACGTAAAAATAAGCACAAATACACACTTAAAAAAATAATCTGGAAAAAAAAGAATAAACTCCGCCCCCCCCTCCCCCCACAAACAACAATATACCAGGGGAAAAAAATACCTTAGCTTTAGTTCCTGGACTTATCACAAAGCACAAGGAAAACAAAACCAGACAATGTTATAAAACCTCACGGTACTTCTAGGGAAATCTACACTTAAGTATCTAGCTCTCTACTCAGCTGGCAGAATCAGTGTTTTCCTTTCAAACACACAAAAATAGGCTTTGCTCTTCTTGGATCTGGATTATGTGGATTTTCTTTTCTCCTTTTTTGTGTTTGTTTTTTTTTCTCTCTTTCATTTCTTTTTTCCTCTCTGTAAAGCCTCACTTCTTGATTTTTTTCCCCCACTTGAATCAGTTGCAGCAAGAAACTTTTGTTGGCTATTGGGTTTCCTTTTTTTATCTCTCCTTTTTTTTTTTCCTTTTTTTTTTTTCTTAAACACAGGTAAAACCTAGAACAAACCGACAGTTACAACCAAGTGAAACCAACACCGGAAGGGAGGTAGCTGGAACCCGACTCCAAGAGGCCTCTGGTGCCATCCTCCTTTCTCAGCCTGGGGAGGGACAGCGAAAGATGCAAGAAAAGCCAGGAGGACACCAGCTCAGCCTGTCTGCAAGAGGGTGGGGAGGGAGAAGGGTAGCAGCTGATAGGAGTTTCCCACCCCACCACACACCATTCATCGCTTTCTGCTCCAGCTTGCCCTCCTGCTGGCCATGGACACCACCCATCACCAGGAGGCTGGCTGGGCTCCAGGTAGGGTGCAGCCTTGGCTCACTATCTGTGACAAAGAAGATCGTGGCACTAATGTGACCTGGACTTAATGAGCAGCTAAATTTCATCAGCATAAGCACCCTCTCTTGTTCTTTTAAGCTTCTTGTTTGATGGCGTCCTACACCACTGGCTTGGTGAGCAGAGGTGGTCGGTAATGTCCCTCTCATCTCCCACCCAATGGCCATCACAGTCATGGAGGGTCTTTCCTAGGGACTCCACTGGGCATTCAAGGCCCCGACAGTGGTAGATACTGCAAGACCACCCAGCTGGCCTTGCCCCAGTGTGGGGGCACAGGGGCCAGGAGCTGGGCAGGTGTCCATACCCCACAGCTCCACTCTCTGCATCCCCCAGGAGCACAATACAGCACCTGAAACACAGAGGGAAAAGCTTTGCCCTACTGCAATCCTTTCCCAATGGGAGAAAAAAAATGCCATTGGAATAACATGACTCGAAGCAGAACTTCCGCTCCTGGTTCTGTCAGCTCCATTGGAGAAGATGGACAGTGCCAACACAGCAGTTGGAATAAAAAAAATCAAATAGCAGCATGGAAAGCCTGCCCATGGGAAAGGGAGTTGGTTCACCCCTGGACTGCAGGTGTGAAACTGAGGTGTGAGGCTGTGCCGGCAACAGCCTACATCTCCCTTGAGCTGAGAACGAATGCAATTCGGCATGGCTGGCCCTGACTGGGCAAGGGAGCTCTGCAGGCCTGGAGCTCCTGCGAGCCCACAGCAGCAAGTGGCAGTAATGCTTATACAGACCTGTCTCTCCTGGGCAATGTCCTAGGTGGAAAAAACAGATGGAAAATCTCCTCCATGATGGGCTGCAGAACTTAGAAGGGGATTTTGCAAACTGAGCTGCTGTCAGGATGCAGGAAGGACCTGAACTGAGGCTAGGGCAAAACCCAGGTGGGGTGGAGGAGAGAGATTGTGCCAAGATGCCTGGTGCATTGAGGATGTGATGCACTGGCAGTCTGAAAGGCTTCAGAGGTTGTGAGCTCTTCTGATGGGCTGGATGGCACATGAACAAACTGCCAAGACAAAAGGGGAGGATGAAGGGACCTGAAGGGAGCAACCCTTTCAAAGTTATTGACTTCCATTGTTAATCTGGTGGCAAGGGGTACAAGTGAAGGTTTTGCCCATGCTCCCAGGCCTAGTTTCTACCAATATTCTCTACACCAGAGGATGTTCAGCCTAACTCCACAGAAGGAGCCCAGATCTCCCTGCACTTCCCTTTCCTGTACCTCCCCTTCATGGTTGGGGGAGAGCCATCTGCACAGCTCCCATAGCCAGGCCTTCTCTGGGAATAACTAGGAGCTTCATAACAGAAAGCTTCTCACCTTCTTATGACAATCACCTCTCCAGGCCTCTACATTTTAGCTCTTGAGATTCATCTTTGATTCATTCTGACAGAAACAATCCCAACAGTGGGAGACAAAAGCCTGGCTCCTTGCACCTACAACTCTGTCAGTTTAACATTTCTAGTTCTCCTACCCATTTTTACATCCATCTCCATGAATTAAACGACCCTCCCCTTATCCTTCTGCTTTGCTCCTGTGCCTAGATATCCAATCAAGCAGGTGTAGGAAAAAACAGGTATTTCCAACCTCCCTTTACCAAGTAGGTTTGTATAAGTCAGAAGAGTCCCAAGAAACAGACAGACTTAACACTCTTTTGGATGTGTGTTCTTCCTAGCAAGAGCCTGAAGCAGCAGAAGACAAGCTCAAGCCGCAGTGGGATTTACATGGGATGGGTTGTAGCAGCAACACGAGATGCACTGGACACCTCAGTGACTCAACACGATGAACCCTATGATGAAAATGAGTGTCCAAGGGTCTGGCACAACATGTGCCCCACTGGGCTGGAACAGGAGGATGGAGCTATACAACAGGGAAGTATGAGGTCTGCTGCAACTAATGCCCTTCCTTCTGGAAGATTACAAGCAGCTAAGCTCCTAATCTATGAAAGGTGTCCAAACCACTGGCCTGGCAGCTTAATACTGACAAATATGGCCGAAATTCTAATACTGTCTCCTGCAGTCCTTTCCCTATAGCATGTGGCTCCTCCTCCTCCTCCTTTTCCCTTCTCCTGAGAAAACAGGAGCACAAAGAGGTTGTTAGATAGATACCACTGTAAAAGTGGGGTGAAGAAGGTCTAGAGAACCATTTGGCTGGGTGGAGACCAGAAAGCAGATTCCTTTGGCTGGCTGGTGTCCTGTTTTCTTGCCCCAATGCTGAGGAAGAGACCAGAGGGTTTGAAAGGCAGGTTGTAGGTAAGCTTTAAGGCAGACTGTTTGGTTGCATGGGGTTGTTTTCACCCTGTCCTGACACAGTAAGGAAATGAGTTGTATGGGACATAGCAGCAGGAGTAGCAGCAGCAGACACGCTCAAATGACAGGTGTGGGGGCGAATTACCCTCTCTGCTCCTCAGAAGCAATCATCCATGTTCCTCGATGCCAATCCTTAGACTCCCCACTCCCTGACTCTACCATGGGACCACCTGCCCATCTCCACTCAGAAACGTCCCAGCAGCCCTGCAGTTTCCAGGCAGGCTACAAGGAGGCTTTTTGTTGGCTTTCTGAGGGCAGGGGAAGGAGGAGATGTACAGAAAGGCCACTGCAGTCTGCTGAGCTCCCTGGCTGGAAGTAGCATTCCTGTGAGGAGCAGATGCATCCCACATCTCGAGCTGGCTGGGCGTCTGGCAAGTCATTTGCCAAGAGGCACAGCCCTGTGGAGATCCCACCCCAATCTCAGTGCCCCGAGCATGCGATACCTTGGCATTCAGCATCAGAAAAGGCTCAGCTTGGAGTCCTCCAAGAGCACAGCCTCTTCTGTGAGCAGTTTGAGTTGTGAGTGCTGGAGAGGGGAAAGTGTTTTCGCATTGATCATAATCTCTCACTCTTTCTCTCTTTCTCTACTTATTTCTATAAATATGTGTACATAAATAGCTTGTTTCTTGCCTTGAATCTAGATATGAACTGTTCAAATTAGGTGGGCATAACATGCTGTTTTGATACATGGAAGTCTTCTCGACTTGACTCTTGGTTGGTTGTTTCTTGTCATCACTATTTAAGATACAGTTAATACATAAACCCCTACTTTGAGTACTCCTTGGACAAAAATTAAAGGCAGACTGGTTGAATTCTAAGGGTCCCTGGTGCAGAAATGCCATCCAGTTGAGCAGCTAAATGTTAAAAACAATACCAAAAGGGATGTGATGTCTCTCCTAGCCTGCCTTGAGCAGTGTGATCCTCCACTCCATGTCGCTTAGCATTACCCAAGACTGAAGCCACGGAGGTCTTTCTGATTGTGCTCTTGGGCCTTGGGGTCCCGGCAAGCACATTCTCCTTGTAGGTCACAGGACATAGGGAAGGGAGTAACCTGGGGAAGGAAACCAGAGACACAAAGATATGAAGGAGGCAACACACCTACAGCACCCTGGAGAACAAACAAGACCTCTGGAGTGATATCTTCAGAGATCAACTGCAGTCTTCAGATATGTTATTTTCTACGGTGATTTATTTTAGCACTGAGCTGGTGGTGCACTGAGGCCTCAGGTGAGCACCCTGTCCATAAGAAAGGCTGTGAAAAGTATAAAGAAGAACCTGTTCAACTCACGCAGTTACTGGTCAGCAGATCCTCCTTTAAGAGTTCACATCAAGCACATGAACAGAGGTGGCTGAGAAAGCACATGCTCCTCAGGCTGGGACTTTTTGGGGTACTTACTACGATGCTTGGATCACATTATGCTGCCAACCTCTTTTAAAAAGCTATCCTTCTCCCAAAGGCTACAAACACTAAGTGACAGCAAAGTTACAAACCCCTCATTCACATGACCAACTCAGACGATCACCAAGCACTACTGGGTCCAGCAGGTCCCAACTCCAGTCTTCCCGTAGCACTCCTACCCACATCCAGCTAAGGAGTTTTGGTGAACCCTCCTATTTCTGGGCCATAATCTTCCCTTTCTATGGTACCACTTTGCACCAGGGCCCTATGGCCTGGGTGTTGCTGCTATGCTGAAGTCCATTTGTGCATTATGATCGTTCTTTCTTTCACCTCCTCAGGGCAGGAACTGACCCAAACACTACCTAGCAGATTAGTGAAGCTGCAATCTAGCAGAGAGACTTCTCTAAAGACTTGTTGTGTTTAAGGTCAAGATATGCAGCTAACGGGCACTGAGGAACAGCAAAGGAATGCAAGGGACTGCTACGTGCATGATCTGTCATCCGTCCATCATCTCTGTGGAGAAGCGTGGGAAGAAGCTGAAACAACAGCCTGCAGTGCCTGGTTAGCAGAAGTTGATTTTGGCCTATTGCATCATGGTATTTACATAAAGAAAAGGGGATGGCAGTGGAACTGTATCTTGCTTGCCCTGCAGTGAATTCTCAAGAATTTCTCCCATTTGCACAGACTGAGCGAATGACCTCATTCCCCTCCTTTTCACTGCTTCCAAGACAGTGCCACAACCTGCTCAAACGTTCCCGGCAAGGGCTGCACGCACGCATTCCAACTGCTTCCCTTGGCTTTGCTACCACACGTTTGCTCTCTCTTTCATAAACCCTTTTCTCCAGGCTATGAAGCCTGGGTCTGCCTGTTCCCTATGTATCATGAACAGGAATGTGGACCACGCACTGTGTGTGAACACATAGCTGTCATTTCCACCTAGACCTTCCATACATGTCCCTGCATGTCCATCTCCAGCATGCCTTTCTCCTGACGCACACAAGAATGGGATGGAGAGGTGTGGATCTTTATTTCACAACCGGGAAGCCTAAGGCAGGGACATGCTGACAGAGACATTAAATAGCCAACGCTCATCACCAAACCAGAGTTTAGAGAGCCTCCTCCCCTCGCTTTTGACTTCATTCCCAGAAGACCTGACCCTCCAGGTAGAACAGGGTGGTGACCAATCATCAAGCCATGGCTGTGGTGACTTAGGAGCTAAATAACCAACCAGTGAATAATCTGAATCTACAGTGGTGCAAATGTGGAGGTTACAAAGAGAAGACATGATCTAAAAAGTTAAAAGCAAATGAATTCAAATAACTGGAAACTACAGAAGTTTATGAACTGCAGAAAACAATAGGAGCTTAAGGGTCACTTGGTCCAACAGAAGCCATCCAGAGGACTGTCTCATATCACAGTGTTATGTTCTTAGATAGGAAAACAGGGACATCTGAAAACAATGGGGCCTGGGGAGGAGGCTGAGGAGGGATTGCTTAATGGCTGAATTAAAATACTGGAAAGGAAAATGAAAAGATACATAAAAAAAGACTTTTTTGTTCAGTGTGGAAAGAAACATTTTGGTTTAGATTATCTGCGACAGTTCAGGTTTGACCTTTTCCTCCAAGACATACAAATGAAAAAGACTATTTCAGAGCAAAAGTCATGTTTTGAAATAAAAACTTACTTATTGCACTTAGAAAATGCTCAAACAGCACATTTAATTAAGTCTGGAGTTTTCCCTTATTTTTACTTTTTATCCGGAAACATTCAGTTCAATCTGGATTTGGTAATGATTGTGACTTAAAAAAAAAATCTTCCTGTGCTGTACAGTGAAGTTACTGGTTGGAGGAGAGTTCTGGGAACCTGATTCTTTCGTCTTTATCAAGTATTTTCCCCTCCCTGTCCTGGATTCACTGTGTTTGTAACAGTCTAACAAGGGCAATTAAGCAGCCCCTGCATTCAACAGCAAGAGACAGGCTGACAGAGAAGGTGGACACTCATTTGCATTGAGCACAGAACAAGCACACACCCAACACAGGCATTTCACACAATGAGCCGTGACATCCTACGGCACTTTGTCTCTGTTGCTGTCCGTGCATAAGCGGAACAGTGAAATGTATTGCAGCCAGTTTCTGGAGAGGGAGCCACTAGAGAAGTGGCCACACATCTTGCCGCATGTTGTCCTCTAGAAACCCTTTGGTCCCTTAACGGTAGGCATAGACAGAAGAGCAGAAGCTTTCGCTGTGGGACAGAGCCAAGACAGCTTCATGGCTCAGCAGCAGTCACAGTGGTGGGTAGCCTGAGTGTGAGAGAGTTTCTTCCTGATCAGATTAGCTTTATTCACTTTATGTCCCTTACAGCGTGGGGTTTTTTTAATGCAATTTGATTTTTACAGCGCTATTGTCCAGATAAATGAATTGTTTTGTCTTATGGCAGTGAGCTCCAGAGATCAGTTTTCTATTTTGTGAAAAGGCAGAGATTTCTATGGGTAACGAGCACATCCACAGCCATATTAGACAAGACAAAATTCTCCCAACATCTAGCAGTAATACAAGGTTTCCACTTTAAACAACATCTCCAAAAAAATACACATTTGAGTTCCCTAAGGACCTGATTTCCACAGGTATTTAGAGAATCAAACCCATACATAGCATCTACTAGGATTGTCACAAGTACCCAACTCAGAGAAACCATGAAACCCCTTAGAGGTAGGACTGGCTTTTGCCTTGGGCTCTAACAGTGACAGCCCTCTGGAGTCCAGAGCCATGAATAAAGCTGCTAGATGTGTTAGAAATAATAAATGCTGAACCTTTTTCTGAATGATAGCCCATTTAGGTGTGGAGCCCAGATACACATACTCCAAGATTAACTGCTTCTTTTCATTTTAAATAGGTCTGTGAAAGCCCAACTCATTAACAGAATATATGACCTGCAGTGAAATTTCCAGATATACCCATTGTAAAGCCACAATTAAAGAACCATATCTTCTTTCTTCCACCCGCCAAGTGTTGCATTCACCCTACATCTATCTCCCCTTGCAGAAAACCTGTCTAATATATAAGAATACAGGGCAAAAATGTTAAAAATTAAGCCTAGGACCTGTCTTAGTCATCTGGTGAAGTAGTGCAGGATATCGTCTTCTCAGACTAACTAAAATAGGTTGAAAAAGGCACAACTGAAGAACACTGCTCCACATACCTACACGCACTCCCTACACACGCACACACATATCTCCTGAAGATGATCCAGAACAGAGCCACAGCGAGGATCAACAGCACTTGGGGGAATGTGAATCACATGAAGAAGAAGCTTGAAGGAAACCTCCTCTCCAAGCAGCACATACAGTTTCGAGGGCTTGAAAGCTCTGAACCAGAAGCTTTCTACGTTCAAGAGAAAACAGACACAAACTAAATCACCTCTGTCACCCCAGAAGTGTGCACTGCATGACACACCCTGCTCTGAACCTAAAGGAGAAATTGCAGGAGGGTAGTGTGGACATATGGGGTGTAACACATAGTTGTTCTGAGACATCTCTATCTTGACCAAATCACCACCCATGCTGTGCAGCATATGAACCCGTACTTCCCTTCTCCACAAAGGTATGGGAGCCCTAAGCATCCTCTCACACGCTGGGCAGTAAGACCTTGGATGAAACCCAAGCTCCCTCTTGGAAACAGGGCAGTATTTGTCCTTGATGCCATGCTCCCAACTGTGGGAACAAAGATAACAATACAACAGACCAGTGAAGAACTGGGATCCAGGTCATCAAATGAGTGAGAGGCCACAAATCCTCACCACATGGCACCTATCTAAAGAAGCTGGTGACATCCCAAGACAGACCTATGCTGAGAAAGGCCAGTCTATAGGAAATTGGTGGGAATGTTGACAGGAGAAATCCCAGACAGGTATAGGGAGGGGTGGGAAACAGTTCTGCAAAGGGCCGGAGCTCATCCCTCACACTGGCTCGTATCAGGTTGACCTGGCTGCACCTCCCACCCAGTGCAATTGAGGCTGGTTCACAGCAGCACCAGGGCAGGCAGAATCAGGCCTGAGGAAGGGCCTGAGATGGAGGCAGGGGGGGAGCAGGGGAGGGCTGCAAAGTGTTGGGAAAGAGCCTGTTGTTAGATTTCAGCCCTGAAGTGTTTGCGAAATCTCCCAGACAAGCCTAACTGGAAATATGAAGGCCCCACTGCAGACAGAGCCTCTGCGGGCAAGTGTGGCGTGCTGAGATAAGCGTGGCAGGCCGTGCTGAGTGTCACAGCCCTGCGCCTCCCAAGACCCTCACAGCTCAAACGCTGGGGAGTATTTTATTCCCTGACAAGGCCCTTGTGGGACAAAAATGCATCTTGTAAGGGTCTTCTCAGTGGTTTTCGGAATTGAGGTCACCAGGGCTGTTTTGAGATAACGGAACAAGAGCGAGCCCCCTTTTAACTCTAGGGGTTGGTATGCAGGTTCACACCTAGGGCACTGCTCCAGAGGGCCTGGGAAAGGTGAAGATGAAGCTTGAAGGAAATCTCCTCTCCATACAGTTTCAAAGGCTTGAATTCTTGTTAACTGCCCTGCCATAAACTGGGCTTTCCTCTGTTAAAGCCCACAAGCTTGGTGTAGCATGGTGTAGCTCAACTAAACCCAATAGATGCTCCTCTCTCTCTGCTGGGTATAAACTGGGAGCCGCCTCACCAGAACTGGTGGCAGCAGGATGGCCCAAAACCAGCAGGGATCCCCAGGAAAGCCCTGCCCGCACGGATTCCCGCATCCCCGTCTGCCCGCTGAGCAGAGCGTGGAAGCCTGTTTGCCAAACCACACGGAGCTCAGTTGCTCAGCAATCAGCTGCGCTTCCTACCCTCGTGCTACTGATTGTGCAAACATGAATGTAATTAGTCTAAATAATCACCAAAGTTTTAATGGGAGCCAGACCACCCAGAGGCCAAATAGCTGGCGGTGAAGCAGGGAAGGTTTGTTAACTGGTTTTTGTAACACTTGCTAATGAAGTGAGGTCAGATGGCAAAGCAAACACCCTCCCCTAGAGCACGTCCCCTGGGAATGCTGTATGTTGTGGGAAGCCCCATGTCCCTTGAAGCCAAGAACGTTCTCTCAGGATAGGCAACATGTGCTACTACCATCACTGCTTTTAATTTATCGTTGCCTGGAAAGCCTCCCTGAACAATTATGAGACCAAGCTCGAAGCCCCAAAACAAGCTCCCATCCCAACGAACCATGACTGAAAATGCTCCTCATATGGCAAACAGCGAGCCGCTGAGGCTGTGACCAACATCTCAAGGGTGAACTCACCCTCATGCCTGGGTGAACCAGTGAGCTTGGAGCACACTCAGCAGCTTCCAGAGACATGAAGCAACACTCAGCATTGTATCCTTCCTTCCTCCCTGCTTACCCCCTCTTCATTGTATCTTGCTAGCTAATTACAGAGCTGACAAACACACCCAGCTGGGGACATTCAAGTTGTTGGGAGCACTATCATGGCAGGGACATCAGTTCTGGATAAGCAGAGTTTCCTCAGCTGGGGTGGTCGTTTAGGCTGCTGATTGTGTGAACTGCCTCAAAACCATGTTCTGCCAATGGAGCAAGACCTGAGATTCCCCAAGACATGTCTGTGTCACAGAGAGCTGGAAGAAGGTGCCTTTTTCTTCAAAATACCAAGAAGTGGTTATTTCTGCTGTCTTAGGGGTAGGACTGCAGCAGACCCCCCTTTCCATAGAGACAGGGACCGTCTCTGGAAATCCCTGCTGGAGCCAGCAGCAGCCCCTCAGTTCAAAGCTCCTTTCTTTAGGCCTTGAATTCTCGGCCATAAAGTCTGTGAAGAGGTTTTGATAGCTTGCCTATCTTTTAGATAAGCAAAGCTTTGGATGAATCCCACACAGTCTTCTATCTACTGCAAGCCCTCGTTTGTTTTCCGCCAAGGCACTTGCTGGTTTTCCTCTCCAAGGTGTTGGACAGAAATGTCAAGAGGCTGAAGGAGAGGCATTTGAGATGGGAACTTTTGCCAGGACAATTTTTTCTTTTTCTTTTCTAAGTGCTATGGGGCAAAGCCATTGAGGAAATACCTGAGTGACAAGTAAATGAGACGGATTTTTCTTAGAGGAGCAGCAGGTTTATTCCTTATGCAATGAAAAGGAATGGAAGAGAGAAAAGACAGAGGAGAGTTTGCCCTTTCAAATGGTTAGGGGAATCTTAAAATGGTAAATTCTGTGTATTTAAATTTGCAGGTATAAGGCTGCAGGATCTTCAACAGTTTGACTCTGGAACAAAGTACATAAGCAGAGCCCAAATAGAGATATTTCTGATTTCTGTGAGGCCTTTCTAGACAGTCTTGTCCAGGGGAAACTTGTAAAAGGGATGTGAAAGAGAGAAGAAGTGAAGGAGAACAGCGTCTGGAGAGAAGATTTCCTGAAATGGATCAGAAAGCAATAGCCACAGCCTTTCTCCATGCAACGCCACGTGCCTCAGGAGCTCCTCACAGGCAGCTGCCAGCCCACAGCCAGCCAGTTATGCCCAGGTTATTTATTTTTCTCTCTTTAAAAGTGTCACGTATTTAATAGTTTAAAAAAAACAGTATCTTCTTTTATCTGTGGCAGGATACAAAGCAAGAAGCAGCTTCCTAGAGCAGCCAGGCAGAAGGGAGCTGGCGACCTGTGCTGGGTCAGGAGGGTAGGAAGATTAAAAGGAGATGGGATTTTGCTTTGTCCTTCACGGAAGACTTTATCCCCTCCAGATACACAACAGAAGCTTTCCCTCCCTCGGAGGTTGGCCGGCAATGGGCTTCCTGGCTCTCAAAGCTGCTCCTGGGTCGTGCATAGGGCAAGCTGTGAGCAGCATGGTCCAGGCCCCCACCCCATCTGTAGACCCTGCCTCACTGGTCCCTGGCTCCCCCCACAGCCCACCTGTCCAGGGCTGCACCACAGCGTCACCAGCCGCCCTTCCCTGCTTCCCTGGGTGGCACTTGTCTCTGTGCCAGCCTTGGCTTCTCGCCCGCTGCAGGGCGGCGCTGATCAATTAGTGCACAACAAATAATTAAGCTGATGAATGTCTCTTTTTTCCCGCTTGCTGACTGCAGTTGCCTCGAATTTATGCCCATAATATGACTGAATTTATTCGTTGCCGTTTGTAGCATTCAAAAGAGGTCTTTAATGATTTCTTTTAAGCTCTCTAGCCTGATTGTGAGTAGTGCAGGGCAAATACTCATTATTTCCTGTCTAAGCAGCTGCGCTCATTAGTCGGCAGTTGGTCAGATAAGTCACACCGCTCTGTTCCCTCCTCGCTGCAGAAATGCACAAGGTCATTCAGACTTGTGCTTCAAGGAAGGGCATGGAATGCAAAGGGAAAACGCGGCCTAAGTGGACTCTGCATTGAAGTCTCTTGTGCGTTTTCAAGGGAGCAAAACGGGAGCATGCAGAATCTCATGTTAAGAGGGCTCAGAATTAAAGTGATTTTGTGTCAAATAATTTTGCTTTCACGTAGCCTGGTTCACAGAATTGTGTGCAGCTGAAAGTGCTTTTGGGAGGGTAGTGGGATTGCAGTGCAACTTAAGTCTTGATAGTTTGCGGACATTAAAGATGCGAAGCCAGCTCTTATTTGACTGTTAACTCCTGAATCTTCACATGATGCAATGTTAATCTTCAGCCCTTTCCTAAAATAATGTGTGGAGTTGCTATGTTCTGTTAAATGTGAACCATGTGTCACTTCAGCAATGGCTGCAATGGTGAAAAGATGATAAATCTAAAGCTTCTAAAATGTCCTGTGACATTTTGGGAGAAAAACAGGTGTTGCATAAATGTTAGACATTTATGGGCAAACTTGCAGAGGCTTTAAAAGACTGACACATCTGCCACATAGTATGTAACCCTGAAAGAAAAGGAGCAAACCAGTGTCTTTCATGTGTCTCATTCTTTCTACAAGCGTATGAAAATACATCCTCATCTGGTATTGGAATTAACAGAGCTGGACTCGCCCCTTCCTATGTCTCCTCCAGGTTTTTGGCTTTTACACCCAATGTGTATTTTAAAACTGTGCCTTTTTAAGTAGGTGGCAAACTGTGCTGGAAGGATTTGGTATGCAGAGTATTTTTATTCAGCTCCCTTTTCTCTCACCTTTCATTGTTTTTCCCTTTGGAATATCTCCTGTAACGCTCCACTCATAAACCTCTTCAAAGGGAGGGTTGTATTTGAACAGCCTGGCCTGAAATCTGGTTCCAGTCAAAGGCCTCAGACGGGAAAATAACTCGCAGAGCCGAGACCCGCGGCCCCAGGGCTGCTGCCGCAGGTGTCGGCGGCCGCTTTGCAGGCAGAGAGGTGCTGCCCGCTGCCTCTTTGGCTTTGACACCGCGGCCACACCGCCTGGGTTATTATTCCCCTCTTTGCCTTATAAATGTAATAAACTGGGACTTAGTATCTTGCTTTTGGCATGGAAGATCCAAGGAGAAGGTGGTTTTCTCACTCCTCCCAAGCGCTTTGTTCAGCTCCTGAGATGTTGTTGGTGTTTTGGGAGAGAGGGGAAGATTTTGGAAGCTGAACGTATGCTGAGGAAGTGATGGGCTCTGTGGTTCAGCCCTCAAACCATGTGAGCTCCAGGATGGGGGTTTCTAAAGTACAAACCAGGACAAGACTAATTCCCCCAGTCACAAAGATACAACTCCCAGTGAAGTCAGTGGAAGCAGACTTATGTCCAAAAAGCTACAAAACCTCTCCTTCCATGGGGGAAATGCATCAGACAAGTGACCAGCTGCCTGTCTCTGAACCACTTACCCTTTGCATTGGGCAGCTTTAACACAGAAACCAGTAACCTACTGGGCTACAAAGCACTTTCCCCCTCTTGGGTGGTCGCTTGGTTTCTGGGTGGCAGCAAAGCAGCGGCTATTTTGAGTGTGACTTGCCTGGCTGGTAAGTGCTCATGACTCTGTGCAGACCCCACTGTGTCCAGGAATAAATTCTGCTCCCAAACGTTAATGTTATCCCACTCCCCCTCAATTTGGCAACCACATCCCTTGTATTTCAGTTGCATCCCCACTCCAGCAATATGTTGTGCCCTTAGCTCCTGTCTTGATGGGGCCAGTTTGGGTCTGTCCCCTCCCAGACACCTCACTGCCATTCCTCTGGCATCTCCTGGGATTTTTTCATCCCCTGCTCTCAAGCCTGAGGGCGGCAAGATAAAGTTTCCCAGGCAGGCTGTTGAAGGAGGAGAAGACCTCCACCATGCTGAGCTCCCAGGCACTTCCAGCTCTGCCCTCCCAGCTGGTGGGCCTGTGAGGCCAGCAAGCAAGCTGTGCCCGCCCTCGGGCTGCTCCTCCCAAGGAGGCAGAAAATCAGCCAGAGATGGGAATCTTCCCTTGGAGATCACACTGAAGATGAGCCGCTGCCTCTCATCTGGCTCATCTCTGCAGTGGTTTTTTCCAGACCCTGAGTTGTGTTTCAGCTGGGAGCCTCATATGGGGCTCTCCATGGCCTACTCCACCACTAGGGAACAGAGAAGCTCACCCGGCTGTGCTTCCCTCCCAGGACATGACTCACAGGGCCACTCACAAAAGAAACACAGCAATACAGGGCTAAAGAGTCCAAAAAAGCACAATTAGGAAATCTACCTCTTCCCTCACACAGTGGAGAAAGTAATTCCTTCCACTTGCCAGGACATGTCCACTTCCCTTCCCCAGTGTTCCCAGCTGGGTCAGAGACAGCCCACAGTGCTGTAGTGGTATGAGATCTATCTGAACCAAGCAAAAGAAGCCTTCTGCCAAAGCTGACTTAGAAAGGACTGTTCCCTGCAGTGAGGTCTTCAGTCCCGCAGCCGTGGTAGAGAAGTCCTTCCTTTTCAGGTGGGTGAGATGGAAGTTGTCATATGCTGAGCCCAAGCTCCCTCAAGTTTTGTTATTTATTGGCATTTATCACATGCTTAACATAGCTGGATTTTTTTCATTCTGATCTACACGCAGATCTCGAAGACAAGGTAAAAGTCTTATGTGGCAGAGGCTAAAATTTTATTTCCTTTTTTTGGAAAACAAGTTCAAAATCAATCCTTAGAAACATATGAAATACTGTACTGCTTCAGACTACAAGCACCATTGCTCATCTCCTGTCTCTAACAGTGGCCAGAAATGGGTGTTAAAGAAGCATTAAAAAAGGGGATGTGTAGTGGGATCCTTCCCCCAGCTCAAGCAGTCAATAGTTTAGATATTCCTGAGCCAGAAACTGCATCCAGATCAGAGTGTGTAACAGCCACCGATGGAGCTAACCTCCACGAATATGCCTATTCTCTTCTTAACGTCAAATACATTTTTGTTCTTAATAATACTCAATATATCATTCGAATACATATTGTGCGAATAAGCACTTCTTTCACTTGTTTGGATCCTCCTTCCAGGTAATTACCATTTTCCCCCCCTCATTGCTGCATGAGAAGAATCAGCGGATTTTATTTTCCTAAGCATGCTCCCTGCATTAAATAGTGTTTTTATAAATCTTTGCCACTAACCATGCCTACTGCCTCTTTTGCAAGCTTTGCTGGTCCTGGTCTATGTGGTCCCTGTTTGTGCAGAAGATATTTCACACCTCTGCTCAGCCCTGCTGCCCTGCTCTCCTCCCCTCTGTCTCACTCCATCCATTTGGAGATGGGATGCTCAGTAAGCCCTGCCCACCTGGGTAAACATGGGTCAAAGTAAGGACCTACAATGATGCTTTCATTTTACTCTTTGTTCTTTTCCTTATGACTCTTAACTTTTAGTTTCCCCTCTGAGCACTCAGGGTGAAAACCAGGACAGGCAAATTCTCCCTTCTCAGAGTTTCTGGGTGAAGGTCTCCTGAGCAGTAGGTGCAGCTTTTCCAATGAACATGTCCCAGGGTTTTGGAGAGACCCAGCCTTTGCCTACAGAGAAACTAGTGTTTATCTACAATGAGAATGAATGAACATCTCTAACTATTTAAGAACCTGCCTTGCACAGGTAAAAAGCAGATTATGATGGGAAACGGACATGCAAATCAACAGAGAACTTCAAATTGCACCAACAGGAACTCAGTACCTGTGGTGAGCTGATGTCTGGACTGAAGGTCCTTCTGAGACCTTGGATCTCCTCTATTCTAGCAAAAATACATTTTTTCCAGGCACAAAGCAGCATTTAGCAGGGAATTCCCAGTGAAAAGAAGAAGGGGCATCCCTACCTTTTTGGTCTTGACTGTTGAGGCACAGCAGTCCCCACCATCATAGTTGCAGAAGGCTCGGTTGTTGATGGAGTCACAGTAATTGTCCCCCATGAAAGGCTGAAAAAGGAAAAAGCAGAAAAAAAGTGAGAATGTGAACACGGATAAAACCTGCAACAGTATGTCAGAAGGAAAACATGAAGAGTTGGAGGAACTATATAGTTTGTAACATTACCAATGGCCCTGAAAAGCAAGAGATAATTATTCCCCTCTCCCTTCAAAGCAGAAAGAAAAAGAAGGACACTAGATGGAAGGGAAATGAGCCCTTGTTGGCTTTTCACATCCCACATAAGATGATGCTTCAGGAATATTAATTTGACTAGGCCCAGAGACAGCATCAAGCATCTAAAATTCTGGCACCTTTTGATAATTTTAAGCTAACCTTACAAAACTATGTGAGATAAGAAGGTTATGTATAGCAGCAAAACTGGCTTGCTTTTAATAGCTGTACTTTCCCCCACAGTTCTCCTAACTACGCAACAAGTGTCAGCAATGAGGGCCTATCACAAAGAGAAATGGAAGTGGTCTTTGCTCAGCATAAGGACACGTGCTCTCGTTCTCCGACCAGCAGTGACCACGTGTGACCTTGGCCATGACAGGTAATCTCCCTGCGCTCCACAGCTCAGAGCTGGGTTAATAGCAATTATTCAGCCAGACATTGTAGAGAGCTATTAAGTAAAATTCATAAATCACCTTTAAAAAGAAAACGTGGTCACTACTCTGTGCAACGTGATCACTAGTCTATGTGCTGCACAGGACCTGAATAATAATCACGATTCTGAAGAAAAGGCCTGAAGTCCATTTTTTCATTACACATTGAAGCTCTCTTGGTCAGCAAGTACCAAAGTGTTTCTTGGAAGTCAAAACTGTGTCCAATGCTCAAAAAGGCCCATGCTAGGTATGAGAATCCCAGGCAGCAATGAAAGCTCAGAAAAATGGATGCTCAGCAGAGAGCACAGTCGTATCTCTGTAACACTTCTTACACACACAGGCTCGTGGGCCCATTCCCATTTTGGAAAATTCATTTATTCTGCATTGAGAAGAGCACACCAGGGACTTTCTTACAAGACGGTGTCATGGGAGGGGAGGCTTGTGGAGGTTTCCTGGGAGGATTTTGAAGCCATTGCAGTACCAGAGTTTCCCTCATGATAGACACCTGAAGAGCCAGCAATGAGAGCTCGCCATGCTCTCCCCAGACAGAGTAATGGTCATGCTCTTCAGTACTGAAATGGACACTGTGGAGTGGTGCAGACACAGTCTTTTACTGCTGATTTTTTGTCAATTTAAATATTTCTATCAAGGTATAGGAAATCCAGGCAATTATGGCAATATCAGACCACAGCAGCACTACCAGGAGGTGACTGTCTCCTTGCTTGTCACTTGTTTAACTTCACAAGAATACTGCAGATGCTGACAAGGAAATCAGAGCTGCATGGTCAGGCTCCTACCCCTGTAAACTGGCTTAACTCCATTGACTTCCACAGAGATTGACTTATACAGGCAAAGACTTTGACTTGCAAATGCCCTTCGAATTTAATTAATATGCTAAGAGTTAAAAGGGATTAATTTATAAGTAGATGGAGAGATATTTTTATGCCATCCTGTTTGTAGTCAAAGATGTGAACTTTGCCCAACTTCCCAAGACATTCAGTAGGCTTCTCCGTGTTTCCTTTGTATTGCCTGGCTGCACGGGCTTCTCAAGAAAGGCTTGTCTTTAATTTGCCATGCCTATGCCTGTATCCTACACCTATGAACACCGGAAAATCAGTAAAAGAAACTTGTGGAAGAATTTGCCTTTCACTTGCGCTGGCACAGAGTAGGCAAGGCAGTCCTTTTCAGAAGAACGGGACAAACAGCATCTATACTGATTTGTCACCAAAACCCTCATCTGGGAGACCCTGGAGGCCTGGCTGTGAAGAGTGAGGTCTCTATAGGTCTTCATGCATGTCTTAGTGCTCCTGTATTTTTGGAGGACTATACAGGTAGTCCAGGGGGACTAGTTTTTGACTGAAACACCAAAGTTAGCTGCAGAGGAGTACGGGGCTGACTCACAAACCACTATTGCTGCCACTAGGGAGCGACAAAAAATCACATTGCAGCAGCAGCCTGGGTGACCACTGTGATCACCCAGAGTGAAGTAATGCTCTCCTTACCCTTCCCTTCCCTTCATGTTCCCGCTTCCTTTCAGGGAACGCTCCCTAATGCTAAGGACATTAATACATTAGGGGTTGTATCAGCTTAACGGCCCAGCATTATTGACCTACTGGCTTATTAATCCCTGTTTCCATAGTTGTGAAAAAGGGCTTGGTGAAGATGGCATTTCTTCTGAAATCTTAATGCCAGAGAACAAGCGCTGGCCCTTTTGTGGATCCTGGAAGCATCATGCTCTGAAAACGATGCTAGAGGCTATTATCAATTGTCTGGACAAAGCCTTCCAAGATGATAGATTGCGATGCAGTGACACTGCTGAATGAATGATGAAAAGAAGAAAGTTTATTGATGCAGAGGGGTCTGGCAATTAACAATGATGGAAGGGAAGCAAACGCTGAGAAAAAGCATGTCAGTATTAATGGCTTCTGGTAAATTATTACATCATTGCAAAGTTTGCTTCAGTAACAACTGTCCTTAAACAGCAGGAGAATGGATACCCAATGGTGCATCAGCACCTGAATGGCATTTCTTAATGGTCGCTGGGTGTTATTTTAGCTCTCTTTGGAGAATAGAGGCACCCAGCCAGCCTGCACGAATGTAATGTGTGAGATGGCTTCTGACATTCAAAGCACTGACAGCAGAATGCTTTTCATTTAGGGAACAACTAGACAGAAACTATTACATTGTTGGAGAGTTATTACCCTCTTGGGCCCAACATTTGTATGCGAAGGAAACCTGTCTTTCACTTCAAGACAAATCACATTGCAGAGCAATGTGGTCTAGAGTTTCATGTCAGATTTAGGAGTTCTGTCCCATGTTCTGCCCCTCTGGGCAAATAACTTCAATGAGCTCATAAAATTGGGTTACTGGGTGCTGAGAGAGCAGTCGGTGTTGCAGAAAGTCAGAAGATATGGGGTCAAGACATAGCTCTTCCACTGACCTTCCATGTAACCAAAGCAGTCATCTATCCCTCTGCCTGTGAGCTACCTCATTTCTAAGATGGGCATGAAGCTTCCCAGCCTTACAGAGGTGCCACAAGGATTGACTTCTTGCCACAGCTGAGATACTCAAGGGCTGGCATGATGGAAAACACATGAGTGCCATGACCCAGAGAGAGGTGCTTCAACCCCGTTTAATCACTGCAAGCATCGTAAGACTTCTCAGACTTTTCAAAGACTGTTGCCAGCAGAAACAACATCCTTCAAGATAATTGTTCTTTTCAAATAACACACAAGACTGTAAATATTTATCACAGCTGAAATGTAACTGCTTTTTTCCAATTTTTTTTCTGGTTCATACAGAGATGAACAGTGGAGGGATTTCCTCACTGTCCAGCTGTACTGTCCACCCCGTGGTATCATTTCTGCCTATGGTTTTCTTAAAGTTCAGCAAAGCCTAGCTGGCCTTCAAAAGGATTTGCCCTCTAATAAAATGTCAAAATCAAGGAAACACAACTGAAGGCTTTTTGCAACTCTCAGAAATTCACAGATCCTGGGGAATTCTGAGAGTCTACCAATGCTGTTGAGCCACTTGATCATTTAACTCCTCTGAGTCACCCAATCACAGGCTCTAGGAACACCACCGGTTTCACCACTGAGTGTCAGAACTGATGCAGTCTATCACAGTCTGTTTGATAGGACAGTCAGGGCAAAAGCCCATTTGCCTCACTTGAAAACCAGCATTTACAACCGAGGTGATTGCAATGACTGTTCCCATAACATTTAGGACAGCCAGCACGGACCACCTGAGCAAACATGACAGCTCACCTCACAGCCTTTGACACAATGAATCAGGGAAGGGTGAGGGTACCACTTGAGTCCCGCTGTGCAGACAATGCTCTGGAAGGGAGAAGAAAAAGAATCCAACAGGTTAAGACAAAGAAATCAGTGTACAGAAAGTCACTGCTGCCTCCTATGGCTCTCCCATACTTAACCAATGAAGTTCAGTTCCTAACACCTCTGGTGTTCTCAGGATCTGGCTGTCCTCCAGGTATTTACAAGAAGTGTTGGACTTGACACTTGCAATAACAGAACATTTGAGATTAAAATAATATTTAAGGTTCTTCTAAAATGTCATGTCCAATATTTCACTCAAGGTGGGGGAATGTGGCAGGGAAAGGCAAAGGCGCAGGTCTGCTGTCATGCTCTTGGGAAGGGGGGAGACATTTTAGGAAATAATTAAGGGATTTCTTTGCTGCTGCAAAACATTGTTCCTTTTCGCTACCCATCATATCTGTGCTTCTTGAAGATGCTAAAGGTGGAAATTCAGATACACTTTCACGTCCTTTAGATCTTAAATGGAAGCACCTCCCACTACACGCCTTCAGAATAACCCCCCAAAAAGGACAGCATCATCTGCTACATTATATGAGCTTTATAATAATTTCTGCATTTATAATAAATTCTGGAGTGTCCAGTTCTGGGCAAAAGTGATGACCAGTCTACTCAATGATGACACACACAGGGCAGCCATTGATTGCCTGTAGACATGGAAACTTAGGTTTTAAGAGTGGATGAAAAGTTTGGCCAGTCAGTGGAGATGATGGTTCAATACCACGGAGGTCTAGGAGGCAGGACTCCCATCCATTCACCAGGACTTCAGGAACAATGTTCATTTGGGGTCATTGTTTACAGATTAAACACTACGAAGTCCAGTTGGGCAAGACAAACCCTTATGCACTTGCCCAAGGGCAGGGGTCGGGGTTGGATGGAAGCCTGGGGAAGGGAAGGATTGACATTTGGGAAGATCTGATGCACAAGCTCTCCTGTCTCGTTTATTCGAGGGCTAATTTAATCCATCTGCAAGGGAACCTCAGCATGTTTTTACAGTTTCTGTCACTGGAGGCTTACCTGGCGTGTGCTAGAAAGAGGACTTTTATACTATCTGACTTGGGCTGTTTATCTTTCCGATGCTCTCGGATTTTCCACTATTAGTCAAGTCCGGTTTGCCCCACCTGTCATGCAACAGGGCCCGTCTGTGTGAGTGGAGAAGCAGCGAGGTGAGGGGGGGATAACATTGTTTATCCCCCGGGATGGGGGCTGCTAGGTGTGGGGGCCTTGTGGTGTCAGCCGTTCCCCCAGCATGCTCTTGACAGACAGTTGGAGAATTCCAGGCTGTTGCTTGCCACAAATGGTGAGATATCCCCCCGCCCTCTTCTGTTTAATCCACTTCAGAGGGAAAAGAAAGGAAACTTTTCTAGGTTTCAAAATAAACAAGGCCAGTCAACAGACCAGGAGCTGGGAGAGTAAAGGAAGCAGTTCAAGAGCATTTGAACCTGAGAATAAAACTGAAGTAGAAAAACTCAGGCGTTTGCTTCCTGTATCCAAGGCCAGTCAGACAATAAGTAGAAGAGCACTTCCAGAGAGCATCTTGCATTCCCCTGGTAAGAAGTATCAGTATTTACAAAACCTCCTGATACATCTGAATTCATGTGAGCATTTGGAGCTAACAAAAGGAGCTGAATAGCTCTGAAACAGACTCTTCAGAAAGATTTCCAAGTGAGAGAAACCCCTTGCAGAACATGCACTTTCTTGACCCTCCCAGCATTAAAAACCCAGCACCCTCCCTTAGAGGAAGGGACAGAAGACAAAGTCCCTGCTAGGATGGTGCTCTCCTCAGAGTTCTCACTTGAGGTCATCCTCAGTCCCAAAGGCTCCACAGCCTTCGGCTAAAAGTCCTCCAGGGAAAGGGAGTGCAGCCCTGGGCCACTCTGTGTAGCATAGCAAAGCCAGTTGACTTTGGGTGAGATTAACCATTGTGTCAGTGGGACGTTCACATTGCTCTTGAGTGGTACCTGCCAATGGCTTAGTCCCAGTTACTTTGTCCTCTCTTCAGAAGACACTTTGCTAGAGGAGACCACTAGAGCTACTCTGGCTGAATTCAAACCCGCTGACATTCATGGAGGTGGAAGCAGAATACACTCAGAGAAGGGCCTTCATCCATGGTCCTGCCTCATCCTACTGGTTTTCCAATCCCTAAATTCCCACCACCCAGCCTCTTTGTCCACTCAGGCTGCTGCTGGGATGTGTGTGGTGCAACAGGATGGAGGTGTGGGTAGAGGGAGAACCTGGGTTGGAAAATTGAGAAACTGGGGATGATTTGGGTTCCTGCCTCTTGCAGTGCAAACAGGTACATAGGTGCCATAGAGTGCTGCATGGGACAACTGGGATAAACAAATGTATGAGAAGTAAGCAAGGGAGAATATGGGCAGCACTACTGTGGGATGTGGCCAGGATCCTGTGGCATCAGTGTGCGCAGAAAGGAAGGTGGATTCTCAAGACCAACAAAAGACAGTAAGAGCTGGATGGAAGGACCACATCTGACACGTGCCAGGTGGTGTACAGGGGATAAAGCCCATCTGGTCACTGCCTCTGTGAGACCCATCCCTTCCCTGTGCTTCAAGCCACTGCAGTGACATATGCCACCTTCATGGCTCTGGCTCCCTTCGTTCATCAGCTTCTGCAGCACAGCTGCCCTCCCGCACAGGCTGTGCCGTGCAGCTGGGTGCACTGTCTTTAGTCCTGTCCCCATCCCAGAAACACCATCCAGCCACATCTGTGGTTTAGTGGCTGTGACTCCATCTGCTGCAAAGGGAGAGGAAGCTGGGGTGCGCTCCCACAGTAGGCAACAAAGAGCCAAGAAAGAAAATCAAGCTGTCATTTTTCTTGTGAGGGAAGACCTAGTGCCTCCAGCCACGGTGCTTCCCTCCCATGGTGGGACTGGCACAGTGATGTCAACAATTTGCGGGCTGTGGAGGGGATTAAGTTTCCCCAGGAGAGGTGGGCGGAGAGCTCTCCTCCACCTTAGACTGGTCAAGTGTCTCCCAGGGCCTGGCATCTCCTGGTCTCAGCTAACTCTCCCCTCAGGCACTAAATGAACATGACAATTAACCATGGGCTTAACGTGATGGTGGTGGTGAGGGGATCAGTTGCTGCTGCCAAGGGAGGGGAGACACAAGTGGGAAATCCTGCCTTCCCAGGCTGAACTGCCGCATTGCATTAGGTCATTTCACTGCTCTGTGACTCAGTTTCCCTGCCTGCAAAACAACCCAACACTCGCAAAAAGGCGAGAGAGGAAGGAAGAAGGAAAATGGCAAAGCTTAAATGAATAGAGGATTATTTAAGGAGAATTGCCCTTAATGACTTCTGGACATCCAAAATCCCAGGGCTTGCAGCACCTATGGGAAAACACATCACCAGCAGCAGGGCAGCATCCCAGTCATGTGGAGGGGCCACGGCCACGCTGGTTGGCAGAGCCAGGGCACACCGACTCTTTCAAGGATACCCCATGCATGCACATGCTTGCCCAGTATTTGACGAGTTCCTGCTTAGCACAAAGGCAAGGACCCAAATTCAGACAACATAAGAAATGAGGTGTCTGCCCTGCTTCTCTGCAGTCAATGGGAAAGAGCTGTCAAGCTGTCTTTCTGAGATATTTCACTTTTTTATCTCCGCTGCCCACAGAGTCAGTCTTGGCAGCTCCATCTCCTGGTGTCCTCAACAGCTCAGTGCCCTCTGCGTGCACACGGTAAATGGGAAACCATGGGAAGAGCAATGGTTGCCCTGGGCACAGCCCGACACAGAACAACAGGCACATGGAAGACGTCAAGTGTTTTGGGTTTTTTTCCTGCTG